>NC_068348.1:15715411-16015411 GCF_014633365.1 Diospyros lotus | reverse complement strand
GATACTCGTGTATTATGTATGCTTAAAATAGTCTTTGAAATCTTGAATCAAGTTTTTTATAGATAAAGAAAGTGCATTAACAGATGAGGCATAAAACAATCTTAATCACAAATAGATAAAACATATTAACACATGAGAAAGTTAACACTGAGAAAGTTAGATTTGGATGAGAGTGTAGGGGAAAAGAAAGAGGGAGAAAAATACATTTACCTAACAAAAAAAGAGGGGGAGAACGCGGGCAAAGAATTAGGGATGATCCTTATTAACTGCTTTAATTTTATTTATGTTTTGTTCATTATTTTTCAGAGGAATAACTTCAATTTTTATGAATAGTATTATTTTTTAATTTTATATGTTCTTGAATAGCCGCACGTTTATCTTAATTTTTTTCTTATCTCTTTTATATTTATATTTTGCACATATAAGTATTTTATTATTCAACATTTTGTGTCATATATATAACAAAACTAGTCTTATAATTTTTGTTAACCTAAGAAAATTTTACTATCGTATAAAACATCAAATTTATATTCCCATTTTAATATCTTACCTTAATTCAATAATGGCGAAGATCCCCATAAATTTCTCCATCTATCCTTTCATAAAATTTTTATACAACCCATGAATTCAATTAATTAATTGTTATCTTATTTATTTGTCGAACTGAATTCCATTGCACTATTCCCCTACCCGTTGGCTAAACAACATCAAATTATAACCTCAATGCACCATTCAACTAACATTGAATTCAACACGTCAATGTATCGTACGTGTGATTAACAAAAAAAAAAAAAAAGGGAAAACACAATGTGTGTGGAGATGATGCCACATTGTTTTTGCAAAGAATAAATTAATTGGAGATTAGGGTAATTAATGATTCAAAATTCCAGTGTAGTCTTACCTTCTATTTGGTTCTCATTTCTTAATCTTAATTATGATCATTTCATTGCCATAATTGGGATTATTATTTTGAATGCGACATATAAACCAAAAACCCAATAATGGTGGCCAATTAATTAATATTTTTGCCCATTACACTTGGCATCAATTGCAGGCCCGTGTCACAATCACTTATCATATATTAACCATGCATTGAACACATTTTAATCTTCCGAGACTTGCACTCAAAGGTTAAATCCCCCAACAAATTAATTACAAAGTTGACAGAAAATGTCTTCTTCAATTTCTCTTTTTGTCTTTGATTTGATTTAATGAGTGTCATTTGCGGCAGCTGAAGAACAAGGCATTGATCTTTTTGGAGTACAACCGTGTGGGAGAACAATAATTAATGATGTATATGGGGGGGGGGGGGGTATAAGGAATGATTAAAGGGGGTTCCACTTGGGCCATGTCTGGTTGCAGCTTAAGCATCCATCCCTAGACGCCATAAGTCCCAACCTACTTCCATCATCATTTATCAGACAACATCAACAAAGAGGGCACCCCCTCCCCCCCCCTTTTAGCATGAAGTCAACTGTTGCATGCTATGTCACCAAACACGCCTTTCTCTTCTAAGAGTCTTTTATTGGATTTCTCTGTCATTTATTAGTCCCAAAAATATATGTAGGGCATGCATTCTTTTGAAGATTTAAAGGCTTTTATTAATTAGTAAACGAATATACGTACTTTATTTCCAAATCAAATGCATTACAGGAGTTGGCGGCGGCTGCTGCACTTGAGTAACTTGTTTTATAAATTTGGGTAAGTTTTAATAATAAGAATAAGATTATGTTTTACAACTTAACCTAATTACTATCCTCTAATTACAACTTTACCTAATTACTATCTTAACTACTAATTAAGAATACAAAACCTAACCAACAATTTTTCAATGCCACCCCGCTAATTCTTTTTTATTAAATTCATTTTAATTTCTTTTATCTTCCATTTTATTATTCATCCTCCATATATATAATCTCAATTTTCTTTCATTTTTTAATATTTTTTTGTCATCATTTAATCACTAGCTATGAATTTTCTTTAGAATTATTAAAAAATATAAAATTTTATCTTTGGAATGGTAATTAACATAGATGAAATAAAAACTTTAATTGGTTTTGCAAGCATAGTCAAAATATTACTGCAAATTTAGAATAAATATTCGTCAAGTGCTCATAATTTACAATAGAATAAATGAATACCAAATATATATGATGGTAAGGACATCTTTACATGAACCAAATATTTTAATACTCAAAAAACCAATATGATTTATCGATTGTGATCCAAATCTATATTATAGAACAAAGGGTTTTCTCAAATGATTTTTGGCGGTTGATAATTTGTAACAAAGGAGTGAGGCAGCCTACTATATATTATAGCTAAGAGTTCAGTAATTTACTTAAGAGTTAGGCGCACGTGTAAATTAAGGGATCATATACAGAATATCATGTAATATTATAAAAATCATTTTTTTTTACACAGAATAACGTGCACCATTTATATCTCAAGAGAATAAATTACAGTTGTATATATATATATAGAGAGAGAGAGAGAAATGCATAATATATTATTTTGGAAATATTATTATTTAAAAATTTAGGGAAAATATTATTTTCTCTTATTACATATTTCAAGGGAGTTAGAATAGGACCAATGATGCATTACCTCAGTGGCAAGATAAAGACTCTAAAACCTATATTGATGATTTGTTGTAATTGATTGATATTTGAAATGTATTTGTATATATAATAAAAGATAATTGTTATTGTCAAAATATAACAATGAATTCGTAAGGTGAGAAATGTGATCTTGACGTTCCTGTTCGAGGATGATTAGGAGATCTTGAGACAAATAATCAAGAGACCAAGTGATCAGGAAGTCAAATAATCAAGTGGCCTAGAGAAAGGATGGCTCGCTGATGAGTGATTGCTTGCTGGTGAACGGGGAAGCATTTGATGAACGGGAGCCCTCTGATAACCGAAAGGCCTGCCAAATTGAACAAATGGTTAGGGGTGTGGGAGGTTGTTCCCTCTCAAACTCTCCGATGCTTAAATTAGTCTTCGAGTGCTTGAGCGCAAAAATGAATTTTGAGTATCTGAGTGAGTGTACCTGAGATAGGAGGCAGACCTCCTATTTATAGAGGAGTGAGAACGGGACATGTGGCAGCCATCTCGAGTAGCATATTTCGAGTATAGTCTCGATATATTCTTGGCATATTAGGTTTGAGGAATACCCCGGGAGGGTAATTCGTTGGCTATGAGGGAGGCTCCTGGGGGTAGAGGGAATTTGTGACTGAGTGGTCACATATGACTGAGAGGCCACTCGATCACCATTCACTTCCATTTTACTTGGCTTGGTCTTCTTGATCTCAATTTTTAGGGTTGCATTTCATCCTTGCTCGTTTGTGTTTTATTCTTTCATTCTTACTTCAAGGGCTAAAGTTGTTTTTGACCAAGTGGTGGTTCTTCTCCTTTGTTTTCTTGAGTGGTTAATGGTATGTCTTCTTTTGTTTCTTTTGCTTACTTGATTTGCTTTGGTTTTGGCTCACCAATGGAACATCTTCATGGCTTTTGATGGTCATGACTGAGTGGGGCTTTTGATCTTCATGATCGAATGGCCACTCGTCATGGCATTGCCTCGGCTCCTGCTTGTTTGGCTCTCTCTTTGTTGGTTTTTGTTTTTGGTTGTGTAAAGATGTTTCGTTTTAGCTAGTTGCTTTTCAATAGTGGACCAATGGAAAGCCCTCATGGCTATGAGCCTTCCATGACCGAGTGGCTACTCGGGCATGGTTTAATCTTTATGTTTTATCCCTTCTTTGCTCATTTTCCAAGGTGTTATTGATTTTGGCCTAAATCTGTCACCTAGATCTACTCCATATCTAGTACTGCTTGCTGTTTGTAGGGCATATCAATTGCTACCTACATTTTTGAATGGATGTCCTAGGTGGAAGAGTATCTTACCCTGCAAACCTCGTACATGCCTTTTTTTCTCTTGAAGCCCT
Organism: Diospyros lotus; assembly: GCF_014633365.1. Lineage (NCBI taxonomy): Eukaryota > Viridiplantae > Streptophyta > Magnoliopsida > Ericales > Ebenaceae > Diospyros > Diospyros lotus. The sequence goes on along the minus strand of NC_068348.1, from coordinate 16,011,468 downwards.
TCTCCATGCAAGCGACTTTTCAAGTTTTGGGGGTCATTTTTAGCTCCTAGGATCACTCATGGTGCTGAAGCTTCTGCTCCTACAATAGAAATTCTAATATTCGATCTTCCATCCCCTAAGAGCACTGACTCGGCCTCTCGTGTGATCTTTGTTCCTAAGGGAGTGGGGCCTTTCTTCTCCTTGACTTTGGTGATGTTTGCTAATGACTCAATGTTTCATTGGAAAGATTTTTAAATCTGCTCGAGGGTGTTAGATAGAACTCAGTGATTGGTCCTAATGTTGGCTCATATATGCATCTATATTCGCTTGGAGGAGCATTAGCATATTGGAAACTTTCTTTGAACCATAGATGTTCGTGATGATTCGCATTGAAGCTGGTCAACCAAAAGAAGACATAACTCATCTTATCCTATTAGATATCTAGTTTAGCTAACCAGATGTAGGGCATTGTCAATTAAATGCATCTAGCGTATCTTGGGAACCTCTTGCACAAGTTAGATTAGTTGACCAAATGCATGATCTGGTTGACCGAATTATCACAAAAGGTTTTTCCTTATTCCTAGGAAGAGCCTTTAGTGGATGAAGCTTGAGACTGGTTGACTAAGTGTTATCAATCTTCTTCTTTTCTCTTCCAGAATCACAGTCATTCCCTTATTTTATATCCCTTTGTGTTTTAACAATATTCAAGGACTTCCTCATGTGCTTCTACTTTGAAGTCAAACGAAGCTCTTATCCTTGGCATAAATGCTTTTCACTAAAACACCGCATGACTATTTGTCTATATATTTTCTTTTAGATAATGTTTAAAATCTTTAGAACTGCCCTTTTTCTATTTTTGTGCTTATCCTTGAGTCTCCAAAAACAACCTGCATATCACATATGGAATCAACAAAGGATGCAGATTTGCATCTGTATTCTCTTGACAATATCGATTTGAATTGTTAAATTTTCTCTTGAGCTATAAGTCTTACCTATTTTAAAGTTGATCATTAAATGTGACACTTTGGCTAGTTGTTTATCATCTTTTTATGTTATTATCTGATCCTACAAAGCTGAAAAGAAAAGAAGATGAAAGGTTAATTTTCAAAATTAAATATGAAGATTGCTCAAAGTAAAAAATGTTCTATGAAGAGGTAGTCTCCAATTGATAAGTTTGTGATTTTTGAAGTATCAAAGGCCCTCAAACACCAGCAAGATACTCACTTATTGCTCTACAAAATGAGAGAAAGAAGAAGGTGTTTGAGAAGCTCTCTATCATTTCAATGTCATGTACCATTTAGGTGGTGTTCTTCTTTCATCTTTATTGTTATAAAAAGAGCTGTAAGTGAGTTTTATTTCACATTTTGTGCATAGTTTGTACCTCACTTAAGTGAGAGTTTATTTTACTTGCTTTGAGTTTATACTTTTTGTGCAAAGGAATTAATTTGTATTAGATAGCTTTTGAAATTCAAATGGAATTAAGCTTTGAGATTAATTGATTAAATTTTGAGTGAAATAAAAATAAAAAATTAGAGCAAAAATTGTAAAGATATGAGAAATAGGAGTAACTACCACTTAAGGATAAACAAAAAAATATAAAAAATATTAATAGTTTATTAATAAAACTAATGCTGTGTTTGATTGCACAAGATAGAAAAGAAAACGTTGTCCAACTTCCCTAGAAAATCAAAACCAACTCCCCCCCCCCCCCCCCCCCCAAGAATTGATTTTCCTTGTTTTTGTGAAAAATATGGAACTTTTGTACTTTGGTGGAAAACAAATTCCACAAAAAAAGTTGCCAAAACACCCAAAGTTGGAATTTGACTGGAAAATATTTTTTTTTCTATGTTTTTCATGTCAATCAAACACACCCTAATAAAATTATAATTTTGACAAAAAGATTTAGAGGCAAAGTTTGAATCTTGACTATTTGAATCTTGAAAGATTTTGGGTTCTCCAGCCATTGCTATTCTCAACACATGCTACCTCAAGTTCTTCTATACTTGGTCGCTGAAGGATTTCCACGAACACTGTTCTTCCGATGGTTTCTTTAGTGGATGATAATTTGGATAAGGCGTCTGCATGACCATTGAGGGATCTCTTGATCTGTACTAGCTGGAAATTTTTAAATAACTGTGCAAGGATCTTGACCTTTTGTAAATACCTAACTATGGGAGAGCTACCAACTGACCCAATAGAGGCCAGGAAAGTTAAAATTAGAAGGTCTCGTTTCAAAATGATTGATAGAGTACTTTACAAACGAGCTTTCACTATGCTGCTCCTCAAATGCTTGGGTCCTCAAGAGGCCGAGTATGCCTTGACTGAAGTTCATAGTGGAATCTATGATGAACATCTAGGGGGAAGGGCCCTTGCAACCAAAATCTTAAGGGCTGGTTTCTTTTGGCCCACATTACAATAAGATGCTCTAAGGAAAGTTAGGGAATGTGATAAGTGTCAAAGGCACGCTCCGATTTAGTCTGCTCCGATATCATAATTACAGCCCACATTCCAACCTATCCCTTTTCGCTTAATAGGGCTTGGACATTCTAGGCCTATTTCCACAAGCTGCGGGTCAAAGAAAATTTCTTTTAGTTTCAACAGATTACTTCACCAAGTGGATTGAGGCTGAAGCTCTAGCCACTATCACTAGGAGGAAGGTGGAGGTTATGGTTTGGAAAGACATTATATGTCGATTTAGAGTCTCGTGAATCATTAATACTGATCACGGAAGGCAATTCAACTTTGATTCCTTTCGAAGTTTCTGCGAAGGCCTAAGCATTCCGTTAAGGATTTCTTTAGTGGCATATCCCCAAGCTAACGGACAGGTCAAAATCAACAACAAAACAATTTTACATGGCTTGAAAACCTGGCTAGATGGTACAAAAAGAGCATGAGTGGATGAATTACCTACCATCTTGTGGGCTTACCGAACAAACAGTCGGGTCTCAACGAGTGAAACGCCCTTTAACCTGGTGTATGGAACAAAAGCCTTAATTCTGATAGAAATTTTAGTCAGATCACCCCGGTTGAATACGTTTGAGAAATGTAGTAGCTCAGACAACTTTGATTCATTGAGAGAAAGTCTTGATCTTATTGAGGAACAAAAGGACAGGACAACTGTGCGAATTGCTGCCTATCACAAAAGAATTGCCAACTACTACAACTCTCGAGTAAGGAACAAGCCCTTGAATGAAGGAGATTTAGTCCTCAGAAAGTTAGCCATCACCAATGCACTCTGAGATGATGGGAAATTTCAAGCTAATTGGGAAGGGTTGTATCACATCCAGAAAATGATAGGCCCTAGTACATGTATCCTCCAAACGCTCCATGGTGAAACCATAGGCAAGTCTTGGAGCACAAATCATCTAAAATTGTACTCTCTTATTGACATGTAACGCAATAATAATATGAGCCCAAGAAGGGACCATAGACATAAACACATTCAACTGAGCCAGGTAAAAATACTTGTGTCTTGTTTTTGTTTGTTTTGTTCAAAACCAAAGGATAAAATGAGCAACTAACTATAGGTCCTCACCTCATAAAAAATGTTTGCTTCCTTGCAAAACAATAAGACAAGTCTTGCCCAGAAGTGAAAGAATTAAATATTAGTATCCCCTAAACAATACAATTTATTCAACCTAGTGGCAACTGAATCAATGTCCTGCTAGTAAGACATTATACTAAGCCTGACAATAATATAAAAGGCCCTTCCATGCAATACACTATGCAAAAAGCACGGCTGAATAGGCTCGACGACTATGGTAAACGTCCTGCCCCAAAGCCAAGTGGCCCGGTCTGATGAAAAAGTAAACACGCTCAGTGCAACTCATCAGTAGTGAAACCAAAAGCTATCCCGCTAGCCTATTGATTGGCTTAGCCTGATAACAAAAGGTTAAAGAATCACCAAAGGACCACTAAGGGCTTGAATGCCCATAGTTTGCCTTGTTGCATAAAGAGCCTAAATCCTAAGGTCAAAATAAGACCTTTGATGGGCAATGACAATAAAGAAAACTAGTGAGATTCCACTATTGAGATAAAGATGACAATCTTATTTATGCAAGTGAACTAAAAAAAAAAAAATCCCTACTACATTCAACTGAGAAGAAGCAAAAAAGAAATGTTCTTCACGTCTGCTTCCTCCTGCCAATGTTGGTAAAGGCACAAGGGGGAGCACTGCTACTCGGGATAGATGGGACCTCACCTTCCTCTTGACTAGAAGATGGAAAAGCTGTGTCATTAGCTGTGGGGAGGGCTTCGGTTATCTCCACTTCTTCTGAGGTGAAGGCATACAACTCCCAAGGACCCGACAAGTTTTCCAAATTATCATCTAGATTTGCATTCAAGTAAGTCTTGGGGCTCGTAGGATCTGGATCATTATATATTTTTCAATCCAAAACCTCGGACTCCTCCACCTCATCCATGTAGACCAACTCAGGAAATTGCTCTCCTAGGTGCTTGGATTCAAGGTACGAATGTGCAAGATAAAATTTTTACTTGGTAAAGCAACCCCCATAGCGAAGTCTTTCTCTCTTGGCAGTCCGTCGAGAGGTGATAGTCCCTCACGACCTCTTCTCGTGTTGCCAAAAGCTTATCATTTTGTCAATCCTTGAGTGACCTATATTGTTTCTTCTAGCAAGTAATGTCATCCACCCTTAAGATTGATATTTTACTCTTGTGTTTGGTTTTGATGATGAAAAACAAAATCAATTTATTCCCTAAGTCATTTGTCAAGAATATGTTTTGTTGGAGATTATGATTAATCAAGAATATGAAAATCAAAATGATCTATGATTTTCTATATTAGCAAAAAAAAGTATTAAGATTTAAAAAAATCTCTTAAATGATTTTTCAAATTGGTTTGCAAAAGACTATGTTGTTGAGCCAAATTGCTCAAATCATGCTATTGTGTATTTTGATGTTTAACTTCTAAGTATGGAAGATTAGAGCATTATAAGGAGACATATAAGAAAATGTTTTCATTTTGAAAAAACCATATCTTGATATTTTGATAATTAGTATTCATTGTTGTTAAAACAAATTTTAATGAGTTTGTTAAATCCCGAGTTTGTACTAAAATTAAAATTCTATTTTCTTATGGTTATGGATTTTGATTTTTTGGATATTTTTATTGAATCTAAATAGGGGGTACTTTCTTATTTACATTTATGTATTAAAGTAAATGGAAGATAAAATATAAATTAAAGAAAATGAGGACATTTACTTTAATGTATTGTATTGTAATGTATTGCATCATCAAAGTTTGAAATGTAAATATGTTGTAATGTATTATATCTTCAAAGTCTTCATCTGTCGATTGAGTGCCTTCAAATTGTCAACTAAGCCCTTGCTTCTGTCGACTAATGCTACATTCTGTTAACTAAATTCTTGCATTTGTCAACTAACTTCTTCCTTTTGTCAACTACACTATGGTTCTACACTAGCATCTGTCAACTATGTCCTCTCATCTGTCGACTATCTCTTTCATTTTATCAACTATCAGAATATAGAAATCAATTATGTCGACTATCTCCTTGGTGTTATTAACTAACAGAATAGATAAATTGAATCTGTCGACTAAGTGTTTTAATATGTCAACTATGTCTTGTATTAATGCTTAATCTATTGACTAACTCGTTTCTTTTGTCGAAAGTTTGTTTCGCAAAAAGCCTTCAACGGCTAATTTTTCAAATCCCAATGGTCACAAATAGCTAGTTTTCTCTTAGATTTCTTGGGATGCTTATAAATACAAGTCATGGATAATCTAGAGAGGGCTAATGGATGAGAATGAGTTGATCTAAAGATTATGAATCTTTTTATTTGAGCTTACAGTGTTTGTGCTTTCATTGTTATATTTTTCTCTTTAAGGCTTCATTCTATTATTGTAAATTTGTTCTTAAGCCTTGTTTTTATTGTGAGAGAACTTGCAACTAAGAGTGTTAACTCTTAGCTTCTCTTTTTCATTTGTACCATTTTTATTTTCCTAGCTTGTTGTGCTAGAGGACTTACTCTTTGAAGCAAGGGGTTGAAATACCTAGCTAGGTGCTAGAGAGCTTGCTTGTATAAGCAAGAGGTTTGTAATTTCCTAGTTTTGGACTAAAGTGCCTACTTGGTTAAGTAGGAGGTTTTAATGGATTGTTTGCAAAATCCTTAGTGAGGAGCTAAGGTAGTGAATTAGGCTTGGGTTAAGCCGAACCACTATATATCCTTGTGTTCTTTTGTACTTGTGTTCTTTGATCAATTTATCTTTCCAAGCATTTCATTATTCCTCACTTGGTTCACATATTTATTTTTGTAAATTTACATTTGTCATTTTAAATCACTAAAACCTCAATTTGTATCAAAAAGTTTTTCAAGTTCTATCAAGTTTTTAAATTACCCAATTCACTCCCATTGGGTGTGTGCCATATGATTTCAAACCTATCAGAATGTTCTTGTAAGAGGTTCTCATGAGTTTCCCGAACTCCAACGAGCTCTTTCGTCAGTGACTCGTTAGTTCTTCAGAGCTCTTCTATTTCCCCCTCATGCCTAAAGACTCAGCATGAGCTACTATCATTTTAGATCGCATGTCCTCCACCTCATGACCCATCTTTCGGATGTCCTCCTGGTAGGAACGCTCACGATCCTTCCACTTTATTAGATTTTCTCTCGCCTCTACCTTTTCTTGCTCTGCCCGGTGATGGTAATCTCTTCCAATAGCATTGGATATCACCAACCCTTGGACTCCCTAGGCACAAACGTTACATTAAAAGACCAATAACAAAGTCAGAAGGGAAATACGGTATGCAGACATAATAAGGGTAACTTGCCTCGATAATCTTTTGTTCGGGAGCGTTGGCGACACTAGACCAGATGCCAAAGAACTCCTGCTCATCCTGTGGGAGCACAGTTGCATATATCATCCTACCACCAACCCTTGAATCCTTTAGGTATGGTGGAATCTCCAAGTGGTGCCACTGTGGGATCCTCCCCCATCAGTCTTATGCAATGTGAAATATAGTTGTGGGGTCCTTCCCCCATTAGTCTTACGCATCGTTTGATTTTTACCACCACCACAGTCTACACTTGCACGTGAATTCATACAATTACTCTTATCCCTTTCCAGAGTTGTCATTAATAAATATGGACCATCCTTCACCCCCGCCCAAGTCCGCACTAGGTGGTATCACAAGCCGTAACTCCCGCGGTCGATACAAGCCACCAGCATCAAATGTGGACCGTCATCCACCCCCACTCTAGTCTATCCTAGGCGGTATCACGAGCCGTAGCTCCCACGGTCGGCACACGCCACCGGCATCAAATGTGGACCATCATCCACCGCCTCCCTATTCCGTACTAGGCGGTATCATGAGCCGTAGCTCCCACGATCGGCGCACGCCACCAATATCAAATGTGAGCCTCAAAAACCCCACCAGAAGCTCTTAATCTTGACTACCAAATCCACTATTGAAGCTCCAAGATGAAGAAGAAGAGATTGGCAGAGAAGAGAAAGAGAAGAACAAAGAAACGAGGAGAGAAGAGTGAATGATTTCACCCTCTCTCTTCTCTTTTATAATATCTCATCTTTCCTATTTTTCCCTTACTCCCTTATATAAATTTCCCTTTTTGTCTCTTCCTCTTTTCCTCTTCTTGAATCATCACAAATTCACATAAATATTAACTCACAATACATAAAACATCTACTTTCATAAACACACTACAATTTCATCCACATGGAATTAATACCCAAAATACCAAAACATTTTATTTATTTATTATTTTTATTTAGACCCATGATCGGGTCGTTACAATACCCATTTTAGATCTCTTCGTTTTAAGGCATCTTCGTGATGAGTTAGGAGCTGATGGAGGAACGAGGCTAAGATCTTGTGCCCTGGATAGAGGCCCTTGTAACGATTCAGGAACTGTTGGTAGGTGAGCCTGTGGGCCTTGCTCGTTAGGCGGGCATGAACTCCTACCATGTCACTTAAGCGTTTGCTCCCAGAATAGATTCATGTCTGCAAAACAAGGGATTAAAGTAAAAATTCAGGAACTAATACTAGTGAACAAAAGGCAATCTCTAGTGACATTAGGGTTCTACCCTCAGAGGAAGAACTGTAACACCCCCCTCTCCTAGAACTGTCCAAGAAGATGTGCTACAGGAAATAAAATAAAACTAACTGATAAACTGAAATCTGATACCATAATGAATATCTCAATCAACTGAAATAAAACTCTAAGTCAACAAAAACTGAAAACCATAAACTATATCTAAGGGAAAATCCCTAAACTGGAATATAAAATAAACCTAAATTGATAAAACACCAACTAATAAACTCCCAGACATCTTTGATCTTGAGCGGCTCCACGTACACACACTACTGACCACTACTGCTAAGCCTCACATCTGGTACTCCCTTGCTAGGACCTGGAATGGTGAAGAGTACAAGGTGAGATACAAAGCTGAACAAGTAATAAATTGGAAAGAATAACTGAAACTGGATCGAAGAATATCGATACTGAAAACATACTTACTGAACTTGTACTAAGTATAACACTATCTATTTGCATTCATAAATGTAATGCATATAAACTGTAAGATAAATGCAGGTATGCAACTTTGGCTCATAGACCTGCAAAATCTGATAATACATACTTGTCTGATCTGAATCCTGCATATATAAAAACTGTAAGCACATACTGTGGGCAATATGCCCCTAGCCCCCTGGTCAACATCAGGCAAGCGACACACAAATTGAAACTGAAACTGGTGGGATCCCCGCAGACTAGCCGCCTGGCACGGATAATGCAATGCTTACCATACATTCTAGCACACGATATGTAGTGCTTCATAAAAAGTCATGCTTAATGCTCATACCAAGATGTATGCACATAAACTCACAAAATAATGCTAATCATGTCAAAATAAATGCTAAACATGTAATCTGATCTAATATATTGGAATACAAAGATTTACTCGTATTTTCCCTTCAATTGCAATATTTTCTGACATTTATTTAATTATTTAATGATTTATTTATTGCAACATGAAGACTTCCAGGGGGGTCAGCCATCATAGAATTACTCCCACCTGAGCACGCTTAACTTTGGAGTTTTAAAGATATTGGAACCAAATAGGAGAAAAGATAGAATTTCAACGCGAGTGTTATACACCCTAGGTCCATTGGGATATGAATTTCACCTATCCGGATACAAGACACATGAGTTTGAATTGAATTGTGAGAAACATCTGGATGAGTAAGGTCTCACCCGAATACAAGACACATGAGCTTTGGATAAGTTGTGAGAGACATCTGGATGAGCAAGGTCTCATCTGGATACAAGACAAACATATTTGGACACATCCGGATACAACACAAGATATCCGGATATCACTCTCAAAAAACCTTAGACTCATCCGGATACGACACAAAGCATCCGGATATCACTCACAGACAATTAAACACATCAAGATACGACTCAAGGAATCTGGATACTACTCACAATCATTGCTGGACACATCCGATTACAAAAAACGAAACATCCAGATATCACTGAACCATCTAGATATGAACAAGAACTATTCGGATGTCACTCGCATAAAATTTTTTGACCCATCCGAATAGCCTCTAACCTATCCAGATGCTACTCACATGTTCTGAAAAATCTATCCGGATATGAGGGAACCTATCCGGATGTCTGCAACTTTTAAACCCAGAAACGAACAAACACAGAGACTCCATTCTTAAACAAATCTTAATAAAACTACACCATTCCGAATTAAAACTTGGGAAAACAAGTCCCAACTGATCTGAAACAATTCTAGAGATGATTCAACGATGATATTTACTTGAATCGCTATAAAGAAATCATGCATGAACTGATATAAATTCACTGTAAGTGCATACATACATATATATACAACGTATCTGAAATGGAACTAATACAACTTGATAAACAAGCTGGAATAACTAAGATCAAATGCTGATATACTCCCGTAAGAAAGGATTACAAGGAGAAGAAACTTGCCTTAATCTCTCTGATCGATTCAACCGATTGCAACAGAAGATCTAGACATTGCCAATGCTTCTTAAACTCTCTGCTTCTTCTTCTATGCGAGGTGAGAAGAGCAAAGTTGATAATCTATGTATATATATATATATACACACTAAGCAGCCCTAAAGCCCATCTCAATCTCCTAATATAATTACGAGTCTTCCAATCCAAATCTTCCTTATGCTTGGATTATCTTAATCCCTTCATCAATATAACTCTATTTAATAACTAAATTAAAATAACAAATTCTTGAATGACCCTCAAGTCCTTGCATTTAATTTTCACACTAATTAAATAGAATTAAATGCCATTCTCTCAATTAAAATCTCTAAATTGCCACATTAACAATTAATTGGCAAAAAAATCCTCCAAACAAAACTAATTAAGAAATTCAATAATTTCTAAATAAAATCTAAACCTTCTAATGGGTCGTTACAAGAACACTCAAAGCAATTTTTTAGGTAGAACCACTCATAAGAAATCAAGTTTTCGGTTGGGAACTCTTACAAATCAAACCATTTGCATGAACAAGCTAAGTTTTGGTAGTGAACAACTCACCTTCGACAAATTTCAGAATATCTTGATTAGCATGCACAATCTTGATTTTCGTGCCAACCTCAACTCACACAAGTCACTTCACCTCAAGCTTCAAGGCACCTTAATCATCATATTTATCCAAAAAGCATATCAATATCTATTTTCTCCAATTTTTTTGTAATTTTCTTCCTATTTCCTCTATATTTCTCCTAAAAAATTTAAATAAATACCTACTCAAGGTTTTTCCTCAATTTTTCTTCACAATAATTCATAAATCAATGCTCCCAACTTCCTAGGATTTTCTGGAAATTTTTTCATATTTCATCCTATTTTTCATAAGCTTTATTTTCCTTGAAAATTATAAAATGACCATTTCCTCCAACATTTTTCAAAACTTTCCTCCACCATAAATTCTATTTTATTTTTCTCAAAATAATAAAAAAAACTTTCAAAAATACCTGACCACTCACGTGCTAGAGAGTGGGGCTGCGCATGTGAAGTCGCGCGTGCAATGCACGAGCTTCGTCTTCTCCGGCGAGCTGGTCGCCGACCGACGACCAGAATCCTCCCCCGATCACACCACCAAGAAGCCCTCTCCAATTCGATCACTTTGGCCCTTCTTGCTGCCCAAAACAAGCACCGAAGGTGCCTCAATCGGGGGCTTAAAGCCTCAGCCAGCCGCCAACTTCCATTTTTCGGCGACACCTCAAAATGCCACCAAACGCTCACCAAAATGCCTCATTTTTTCCATAAATGCTCCTCACTAATACTAGAACAAAAGCTCCTTATTGAAACCCCTCAATTCGTTCGTTAGCACCCCCAATTTTGAGCTTCAAAATGCCAAAACCCTTGGCCAAACTTTCGGCTATTTATAGCCACAATTGGACCTCCAAACGGCCATGTTTGCTTTACCCGAAGCCTCGAACTTCCCCAACAACTCTTGGGAGACCCCAAAACACCGAAAAATGCCCTCGAAATTCCATTTACAGGCCGCGCCATTGCCGACCAAGACCCGGTCGAATTTATCCATTTTCTGGCCTCTATCGGGCTTGCCGACGGTCCTTGCTCGATCCTTAAGCTTCCCCCGACCATCCCCTCGAGATACCCTTGGTCGAAAATGCCAATCAATGGCTGGCAACCTGTTGGTTGGCCAAGGAAGCTCCCTCTTAGCTTATTACACTTTTGCCCCTCGATTTCTGACTTTTACATTTTTCCCATTTTCTCAAGCCCCTGAGCTTTCTTTCATTTCCATTAGGACCCTCATGATCCAAAACCCTCATTTCCTCTTTTGAAGATTCCGAAAAATCATCCTTTCGATGTCCCTCCGGTTAATTCGATAAATTTTAAAAAATTACACTTTGGCCCGAATTTTTGTTTGGCTTTAAATCCTTTTTTTTCTTCCAAAAACCACTTAAAGGTTATTCTATATACCAAATATGACCCTACTCGGGGTTCCGTTGACTTCTCGGAAGCCCCCTATGATTATTCGATATTTCAACCTAACTCTTAGATGCATTTTAGCTGTACCGAAAATTATTCCCGATCTAATTTCTTCCGATACTAAAAATCACTTTTCGAATTGCTCATTAATACCATATTATTTTCCTTTGATATCTAAGCTTCAGGGCACTCCCTTTGATCGATTCGACAACTTATTTCTACTATTAAGCCAATTTTCGATATTTTAATCTGACTTAAATGACGTGGTAACCTTATGCCAAAACGGGGTCTTACACAAAGTCTTCCTTGCTCCGTTCTGAGGCAAAGGTCATGTCCTGAGAGTCAAACATGACATTGTAACTTTCATACCGACCTCAATATGCAGGTCGCTCCACTCCTTGCTCATACCTTGACTTCTTGGCAGCCTGATCGTTGGTACTCCGCCCGTGGTCTTATTTTCGGGTGTCTCCAGCATCTCTCTTCTTATTTTGGCCGACGCCTTCTCCCCATTTTTTCTGATCACTTGATTTTTTCAAACCAAAAGCTTCCTCCTATCAGACTTCCTTCGTACCCCCTCATAGAATTTGCCTACATCTCTTACAGGGGACTTGTAGATGCTTTCGTAGAGTTTCCTATCCTTTCGAAGTCCAGCGACGATTGGGGTCAAGATGCTCTCGTAAAAGGGGCTTTCCACGTTATTCACCTCATGCCTGAACCTCTCTATATAATCTTTCAGGGATTCGCCAGACCGTTGGAACACCATAGCGAGGTGACACGTTGGGGCGAGCTACCTTCGTAGCGACCTGTACTGGTCGATAAATTTCCTCGGGCACTCCTCCCAGCTATAGATACTGCGAGGATGGAGCCTTCTTAACCATGCCCGAGGTATGTCTCCCAGGGTCGCAGGGAAAGCTCGGCATTTTGCTAATGGACTGGAAGTCTGCAAATCCATCTGAACATTGAAAGCATCCAAGTAGTCATATGGGTCACTATCCCCATTGTATTGAGGGATACTGGAGACCTTGAATCTGTAGGGGAGAGGCTCCAGCTCGATTTCTCTAGAGAATGGGGTCCTCTTTTCATGGTCTTCCCTTCAGTTATGTGCCCTATTTCTTACCTCCAACTGCTGAATCCTCAGCAGTTGTTCCCCCACTACGGGGTCCTGATTCTCAGATCACCATGTGAGGGGTTGTTTTACCCGCGCGAGGTCTTGTTCTGAGGGATGGCGATCCCGCGGAGAAGGTCGCCTCATATTCTCACGATCAGGGGAGTAGCAGTGGGCAGCGTAACTAAGGCTGACTCTGACCGAGCTATCCCCTCAACGTGGACCCCCATGTCATCGACTTCCTTCATGAATGTCTTCATGGTGATCTTTGCAAGGGCTCGCACCGGCCATTCGTTTGGCGGGATGCACCTCTGGTTCCCCATCATGGGGCCGCCGTTCTTCCGTCCTTCGAGAGTGTAGGTTAGAGGAGCGGATCGATCCAGCTCGCCATATATCTCTTCCGGCTTCTCTTTCATCTGGATGAGGCCTTCCACCTAGAGGTCGAGGGGCCTCCACGGGTGGCATGACCCCTGCTTGCATTTATGCTTCCTGGACTTGGGTTTAGCCCAATGCCCTAACCGCATCAGCGAGCTGCATGACAGTATTCTCTAGTGCTTCTTGACGTTGCTGCTAGGCCTACGTCATTTCTGTCTTACGGGTAGGAGCCACAGGTGGATAAGAACACCATACGGGGACTCCAGGGATGGATCCAGACGGAGGAGGCATAGAAGCTGATGCCACCATGCCCCCAACTTGTGAAATTTCAAGCAACTGGTTAGCATGGTTCGCAGGTTGGTTGGTCATCACTTCGGAAGCTCTTGTATTTCTCATTTTCGGCATTGATATTGACCAGAGCGGGCCCTCCTTCTAGAGCCAAAATGTCGACGTTCGGAATTGGTCGATCGTGATTCGTTGGCTCGCACTGGTGTATTGAATCCAAGAGGGAGAGAATGGATTATTTGGTTCATGTTGTTAGCCCGCCGACCGGTCCCTACAAGGTACTCCGATGCTCAAGTCAGTGCCCGAGTAATAAGTAAAAGTGCAGAGTATTAGTAAGTTGGCAGGAAAAACATGCCCCATGGCTCTCGAAAAAGCTGGTTGATATATGGGAGGAGATGTCCTCATGCATCTGCTATACGTTTGCAGGTGATGGGACAGAATATCCGGCACCGGTGAAAACGCCCATGTAGCAGCAAGGCGCCGACAGGACCCTCATTAATGTGGATGGGATCCGTCATTAATGAGGATGCGATCTAAGATGGAAGCGCAAAAATCCAGACGCAGTTGTAATGATGTTGTTGCAAGGGGCCAGAATAGGACTAACATGGGCCAATCAAATGGGCCGAGAAGACGGGGCCAGATTGGGCCTAAATGGCCCAGCTAAGACAACCGCTAGCCCACTAATATTCTCTTGCATGACTTTCTCGTTATGCAAGCTAATCAGCTGGGCCGACGAACTGCGAGGGTCACTGGAGCTTGCTCGAAGCGTAATCGGGAGCTCGCTCGGATAGGCTGATGAGCCAGAGATACTGTTGGGAGCTCACTTGGACCTGCGACCTGAGCTCGAGCTCCAACAACGTGCGAGCTCGCTTTGACGAATTCAGCTCGAGGTCGATTGGGCCGGTCCACTGAGTTGAGCCCAGTCCATGAGGAGTAGAGCGGGAAATACCCGTAACAGCCCACAAATAACTAGTAAGCCACAATTAAATCAATATAGAATTAATTAACTTATTCCTTTCCATTTACTCTTTTCCCAAAATGCTGGGTAGTTACATTCAAGGTTCTTGAGTTTCAACCTCTTCCCTTTCTACCTTTATGAGTTTGCAACACACCATCATTGATCACTATTGACACCAACATTTTCTTCATTTTTTTTGTTCTTCATCTGTCTTCTTTGTCCCTCTCCATTACCACTCACTATCATCGACCCATACCTCATTTCCACCTCGCAATCAATCAAGTTAGACAGAGGAGTCATTTGTGACTCGTCGATTTCTTAATTTGTCTATTTCCTATGCAACTCGTCACCACCAACTAATTCCCCATGCAACTCGTTACTGATCCACTCAAATAGAAGAGACTTCTGTGACTCATCTTCTTTATATGACTTTAGTCGGTTCAATTCAATTGAAGTTGGGTTTAATTTGTTTGGTTAATCAATCGAATTGAAGTTTTTTTTGGTCTATTCGGTTAGTAGGAAACTTTGGTCGGTTCAATTCGATTTTTTCATATAATTCAATTTGTTATATTATTGAAGTTTGATAATTGAATTGACCTAATGCTCTACCCCACATATTAGTGCCACCGTCAATATAAGTAAATCTTCTCTTCCCTTTCATAGTTGGGTTCCCATTTGGGTTCCAACAATTGAAACTTTTATTTTCATTTTATATTTAGAGAGATTAAATTTAGTTAATACTATTAATTAAATTTTTTTTGGTATTACTATAAAAATTTTAACAACAAAGGGGTGCTCTAGTGATTTAAGCTTTATTTGGTATTATTATAAAATTTTTGTTACCATGAGAATCATTTTTTTTTTATAAAAAATAGTTTTGCATTTGGCAAAATTATTTAAAAATATTTTTAATATTGTTATATATTTAGCAACCAAACTAAAAAAGTGCTTTTAATAATTATATTATAAAAAAATATTGACAAAAATAATTTTTAATATTGTTTGTATATTAAAATGCTTTCAATATTTTAATTTTTATAATTAAATATTATTTTAAATGATAAAAAATTATTAAATTTTTTGCACTAAAATATTATATATATATATATATATAGATAAGAAATGTAAAGCCCCAAGGCAACAAAGTCTGCTGCCATCGTGGAACCGCATGGCTAGGGTTCCTTCAACCCCAACCACGGGACAAAAAAGGAACCCCTAGCCATTGACCATGAGGTTCCTTTTGCCCTAATAATGGGTGAAGAAGCCCTATGACTGGGTTTCGCCCTAATGGTAGTGCGGGTTTAAGCAAAAGACCTATACCACAAAAAGACACCTTTGATCTTTGCCCTTAAATGTAGCCAAATAATCTTTGGGGAGAAAACATTCATTCTAAGGATGAGATCACGTTATGGCTTAATTTATTTAAATAATGACATAATTTATTAATGATTAATATAAAAAATAATAAATCGACTCATCATTAAAATAATACTTTATATTATATTCTAGTGATATTCATTATACAAGAATTAAAATAATTTTCTTAAAAAATTAACTGCCACTCCAGGATTAAATGTGGGGCCAGGATGCCCCACTCGTATCGCATATGTGACTTTTGCTTCACTTCTCCACAAACCAACCAAACGATGCCACAAAAAAAAAAAAAAACTATAAAATATACACACTTCCCCCTGGGCCTTATGTATGCAGTAGTCGGCGACGGGTGACCCGACCCGGTCCTGTACGGGTGAAAAGTGAAGACCCAGATGGAAGAGGTTTCTTTTTAATTTTTTATTAAACAAAATGGAATATCTGCCACGTGGCGGGAAGGGGATGCGCAAGAAGAACGGGCCTGGTGAGTGGGGCCCAAAGGAAAGGAGGGGATAAACATGTGGGCCCCGCAGTGCACAACCGGCATGCATCTTAAGAAATGTTTTTCATGTGTGGGCCTAATGATCGAAGGGCTAGCCCACGCCGGACCATCAGCCGCCACCTACTCAGTGCTGGAGCCATCATTTCCTTCAGCCAGGGACCCACCCTCCACTACCCTCTTCCAAGTTCTGCCCCTCTATTAGGTGCCGGCTTCGGCTCCCGAGCGGCTTGCTCAATCAAGCCGCCAAGCTCCTCGGGTCGATCGTGTCACTAGATCTCCTTACGTTTGGGTCATCTGGGTCCAGATCTTCTCAATTTGAGTTTGTGCAATACGACAGGGCCTTAGATCGAGGTGGTCTTGTTGGGAATGATCCAAAAATGATTCAAATCATGAGAGATGTTAGTATATAATATAATTTGTTTTTATTTTTTAATAGTTATAGTGTTAAAAGGGTATTTGAGAAAAAAAAGTGAAATCACATGAGACTAAGAGACATTTTTAAATTATGGGTTTTTTTTTTTTGAAAAATAATCTAAATTGTTTGAGTGAAATTTACCCTACAAACATTATTTATTTTTTTCTATCAATAAGTAAAAAAATTATTCACACTAAGGCACTTTCAATTTTTTAGAAAATTATAATGGGCACTTCCATGTTCTACAAATTACACTAATTTCATTGTGTGAAAAATTATCAAGAAATTTGTATAAGTGACAAGGAGATACCTACCAAAAAAAAAAAAAAGGAAATTACTAAATTACTCATGAAAATCAACCACCCTTATCATCTCATGTGTTTCTATCGATAAGTAATAAGAAAATGACATACGTCTTATTAAATAATTAACAGTTAATAACTCTTGGCTCATTCTATCCTTAAACAATTTGAATATAGTATTTATTTACAATTTATCTCCAAAGATAAAAAAAAAAAAAATCAACTCTTAAGTATTCAACGCATATATTTATTATATTGATTTGAGTATCAGAGATTATATCAAGAAAATTAATCTTGTCTTTTCTTATAAATGCTTGTATTAAAACAAAATTGTTGGTGATCGATCCTAAAACAAAATTGTTAGTGATGATCCTAATTCTAGAGACAAATCTAGAAATTTATGTAAGGGGAGGTCGAAATTTGTTTTTGAGATATAAAACTATACATCACAAATTTTGAGGTGGATTGTAATTTTTTTGACTGATTTATTAATAAAAAGTATTTTTTATATTAAAAAATTAATTTTTTTTTACATTATCAATAAGTTTATAAAATTTTAAAAATATTACATATAAATTAAACATAACTTGAGGTGGTGTACATTTAATGCAAGTGAAAAATAATAAAATTAGTTATTATAATTTTTAAATAACGAGGAGTACTTCATGTTTTATACGTAAAAGATGTTAAGAATATTTCACCTAAAAAATGTACTACTAATGTTTTTATTATTATAAAATATTTTAATACAAAGTTGTATTTGGAGACGTGTCCCTGTCGTACTGAATGGAGTCGGTCTGTAGGGACCACATTCAGTGTAAAAGTGGACAACGGGCCTTAGCAGACCGACCAGCCAGCAGCCGCGTGGAATTGCTGGTGAGGACTTCAACTATTATTAAACTGCTCTTTAAGCTCCCTCACACTTTTTAAATATTACTTTTGGCCCAACCTTTTTCTCGTACTTCCTTGACGCACACCCCCAGCAAAAGCCAAAAAGGAAATAAAACAAAAGAAATTGAAGAACTTTTGAGTTTCCTAGAAGCGTGACGCATTGGCAGTAGCACGCGCATTAGGCCTGCGTGGAGTCACGTGATCATTTTGTTCTTAGTACAGCCTTTGCACTGCATTTACTTAATTATATCGTTTTAATAAATATATATATATGTGTTTATTATACATGGAAAGTAGCATTTTATTTTATTTTTATAAATTATAAACAAAAAAAATATGATGTGGGTTGTAATAAATAAAAATTATGATTACTTAGATGAAGAAATGATAGTATCAAGAAGGTGATAATTTATGCAATAATTGTGACAAATTTATGCATATATATTTAAGAAAGGAGATTATTGAATCTTGACACTTAATTTCTTTTAGTAAGCTAGACTACATTGGATTTGGGTTATTTACCAAATTTAACATAATGTTACAACTAATTAATATTTGGAACCATTCCAAGTTGTTTGGCCTCGACCCTTTTAATTAGATCTAATTTTGATCAAAGAAATTGAAAGAGATTACTAACTAGTGTTTAATGTTTTGTTAAAACATCTTTTAGTTTAATTACAAATTAGAAATTGTAATTTTTCTTATTTTATCACATTATCAATGCTCAATTTCTAAATGTTTTGGATGTCAAATGTCAAATAAACTTAAGATCGTGTATTAGTTTTAGTTTAAATTGGCCAAAAGTTCTATATCTAGAAAAAAAATGTTTTATCTTAAACAATTAATAATTTTAAAAAATAAAAAAATAAGTTGACCGAATTAATATATGGTGGAGGAGGCTGAATAATAAGAAAAAAAAAGGTTCAAGTTGAATAAGAGAGAAATTAATTAAGAATAGACTATCTCGTGGTAGTCTAGCAATATATGGTTGTGATATATATATATATTTTTTGTAAATAAAAATGTATTAAAAAGAAAAACTGAACAAGAGTTTACAAAAAGACCAACGGGCATACCTGACAAAGATGTTAAGAAACAAACCAAACCTCAAACTAAAAAATGAATCTAATCTGCAGCCTCCTCAAACAAGCAATGCGGAGAGAAACTAAACTATAAATAAAAATATGAGAGAATAGTAATAAATTTCTCATAGAAATAAAATACACAAAAGAACATGGGAGGTCTCTAAAAAACCCCCGAATAGAGGCCAATTGAGGAGGGAAACGAAAGTTGGCCCACCCGAGACCTCCAAAGGGCCCTTAGGGCTGAAAAGCGGGGTGCACCAACATATCCAAGGCCACCAAGCTAGCTTTTGGAACTAATATCTTCCCATAATGACATATGAAACAAAATGAACCTAATCCTGATGATGACAGTAGCATAAGAAGACCGCCAGAAGGCAAAGTTGAACGAGGAACATTCCTGCTAGAAGCCTTGCAGGAAAACCACACTCCCAGACAAAATTATCGGTAGTATCTGAAACAACATCCAGATAGAATGAGACTAAAAAGAAAAGATCTAGATAATACACGAAGACGGAAGGCGCTAGTAATGAGCAAATTAACACCAAACCTTGTAGTGATCAGGGAAAGTGCATAGAAGATAAACGAGTCCAAACTTCTTAATTGCATTATACTTACTCTTATAGGTAAAGCCATGAATACTGGATGGCATCGAGATGATCTTGTGTGTTTGTTTGAATCCTAACCTTACTATCTTTTAATGAAAAAGACAAATTAAGATTAGGGTTTACTAAAAAATTCTTTTAAGTCAATTAGAGAGAAAAAAATAAAAACAGAAAACATTGTTTTAGGTCAGGTGGGGTTTTTAAAACATCAAGTGATCAAGTGCCATCAGATTTATGAGGTTCACCATTCACCATACTCTCTCTCTCTCTCTCTCTCTCTCTCACTATTTGACCCGCAGACCCGCCATTTCATTTCATTTCGTTTCTTTTCTCTTTCTCTTGCAATTAGAGAGCAGGTAGGAAGGAAGGAAGGAAGGAGGGAAGGAAGGAAGACGATTAAATCATCCTCAGCTGGTCTCGATCACTTGCTGGTGGAAGGCGGTGGAGAATCAGCAGCTCCATCATATTTTTCCTTTCTATTCTGCCAAGCTTAATTAGCTAGGATTTACTAATTAATGAGCAAATCCCATTAAACCAGCTAGCTGTGCCTTCATCTCCATTGATTTCTCCGTTTAGGTCATATGTGTTGTGTGCCAATATAAATATATATCAGCTTCAACGTCGTCGTCATCATCCATTAATATTCTTCTCTTCTGTTTAACTGCCTGCCTTACTTTCCTCCAACTTCTGCTTTCCTTTCGTTTCTTCATTCGCATTGGGATCTGATCTCTTAATTATAGTTTCTTTCTCCACAACCACTGGCCACTGTTCTCTTCTGTTTGGGACTCTTCTTCAATTCCCGAGGACGCAACTTTACACATATTCAACCAAGTTTCTCTCTCTCTCTCTGTCTCTCTTTCTTTCTTGTCTGCTAGCTGCTTCTGTTCATCAGTAGGCTTGTATAAAAGTTGACTTAATTCCAAAGTCCCTTCATCTCTGCACTGACTGGTGGATGTATACGAACTTCTGACCAAACAGATCATCTGATCCCGCAACAAGTTTTCTGCACAAGATTATCAAAAGGTTCGTTGTCTTCTTCTTCTTTCCAGAGCTACTTTTTCTTTATTCTTCATTGTTCTTTGTCTTCCCAAGGTTGTTCTTCGTTTCTTCGCGATGGATATATATAATCGATATTTTTGTTTTCTGATCTGAAATCTCACATGCCCCTCTACTAATTTTCAGATTCATATTGTGATCAGATCTCACTTATTAAACGTTTATGATCAAAACAAAAAGAAATTCTGAGATAATGGTAAAAGGAAATTTTGATTTTCCGGTATTTTAATGAATCAAGGGTAACTGTAAATTCTTGAAAATAGTTGAAACTATAAATATGCTTAAATAAGGTGCTGGAAGATCAGACTTTAAAAGCTACTGAAGATTAAATTTATCTGTGCAGTGATAATTTGCATTTCTTTAATTACTTTACGTTTGTGAGTGATGTGGGTGTGTGTATGCATATGTATATGTTCTCTGGGTGCCAAAGGTAAAGGTTAATTATACAAGCTTGATTACGCATTCTTAACAAGCATCGATTACTTTTATGAATGGCTTAAGCACCTTTTCGTTTACAGGTTTCACTCTGTTCGGTGCGTCAAAGAAACGCAAAGTTGAGTATTTGTGTACCTTATATATATATATATATATCTATATCCAGATACCAACCTAGAACTTCTGCACTTGTACACATATGATATGTGTACTTGTTGTTGATCGACTTTTTTGCGGTGCTTTTTGTCTTTTGTTTTCCTTCCGCTTTCAAAATTTCTAAACTTTTCAGTTATAATCCAACACCATTGGAATGTGTAAGCTGGAAAAGAACGAAAATGAACAAGTTTTTGTTATGAACAAGATGACACACACACACACACACATCATGAACTGGAACCAAGTTTTCGTTATGAACAAGATGATACACACACACACACACACACACACAAATCATGAACTGGAACCAACGCAAAGATTGAAATCTTCTGCATATGTTTAGATGGCTGTTATTACTTGCAACAATGACATTGTTCAGAACTTTACAATGATTAATGAACCGGTTGTTACCCATCAGATAAAAAAAAAAGGATCCGTTTCTTTTTTTTAAATTTTTTTTAAGAAAACTGGTGATCTAATATATATATATACATATGTATATATATTTATATATAATGTTATGAGAACAGGTTTTATTTTCTTGATATCATATTTCACTCTGTGATTTGATGTGGAACATACAAGTAAATGATGAACAAGCTTCACATGATTAAATAAACTAGTATTCACTTGGTAGCTTACAGATGCTGTTCCAAGAGGGTTTACAATTTACATCAGTATAAATCTTCCTTTAATGCTACATATTGGGAATATGTGGAAGGAAAACAAAAGAGAGAAAAGTATACTATTTTGTGCATGTATAAGTGCGTAGGTTATATATTTTCGATCCTTTTCAATTTTCTTGTTTCAAAGGTATTCTTAATGTTCTTCTGGAAAATAGATATTATCTACTTAATTTGATTCATCCTCAAATGTGATATGAAACTCTGAATGTTACAATTTTTGATTTTTTGGACTTTAAAGTGGCCTCTCATTGTGCTTCAAGATGCTCTCAAATGGTTGGCCACTTGTTAATTACTTGTCATTGAATATTAGGAAACATAATTATCAATATATTAGTGATCTTTGAAGGTCCATATGTATAGTGATAATACAAGTCGATCGTAATTTCTTATAGTGCTTCTATATTCTCTAGGAGTTTTTCCTGGAGTGCAAGATCATGCCTTAGTAGCACTATAAGATTTTTCTTCTATATTATCAGGATTTATATTTAAACTGAACAATGACAAGATTATGTCCAAATTAAAAATAAACTCTTCAATTAGTACCTTGTGCTTTAAGTTCATTGGCTGCTACATACGTTTCAAACAGCTGATTTACAAATGTACGCAGGGCTAAATATTCAGTTGCACTTGGAAGATAATGGATACATCATCACAAGTCCCTCCCGGCTTCAGATTCCATCCCACCGACGAAGAACTTGTTGATTACTACCTCAGAAAAAAAGTTGCTTCAAGAAGAATTGATCTCGATGTCATTAAAGATGTCGATCTCTATAGAATCGAGCCATGGGATCTCCAAGGTATACAGTGTCTTCTTCAAACAGCAGTGTTTACACAGACTATCATCCACAAGTTTATAAGACAACAGTGTTTATAAACCCTTAGATATGCATGCTGTCACATACCACATGCATATTGGGTTGTTAACAATTTAATTAGTTCACTTTTCCTTCTAAATATTTAGTTTTCTAAACAGAACTTTGCCAGATTGGTAATGAGGACCAGAATGAGTGGTATTTCTTCAGCCATAAAGACAAGAAATACCCAACAGGGACTCGTACCAACAGGGCCACAAAAGCAGGATTTTGGAAGGCTACAGGAAGAGACAAGGCCATTTACTCCAAGCGTGTCTTGATTGGGATGAGGAAAACCTTGGTGTTTTATAAAGGCCGAGCACCAAATGGACAAAAGTCAGACTGGATCATGCACGAGTACAGACTAGAAACCAATGAAAATGGCACTCAGGCAAGTTTATTCACTCGCACTTACATATATATTAGAATACTTGTAATTTTGATTTGTTTATTTATGACACGCAGTTTAGACAAAAATTACATGCAAAAGAAAGTGTGAAAGTGACAATAATTATTAGAGAATATCATCTATCTATAATCTACTAGTAATATAATATTGTCACTAATAGATAGATAGATAGATAGATGCATGGATAGATATTCAGGCCGAAAACGAAGGGGACAAAATAGAACTACTGCCTAATAAGGGCATGCACCGAGCTCAAGGATGAGGCCAAGGGCTTCGAAGGAGCTAAAGGGGCGGGTCCCAACTAACTGCCAACCAGACAAAAGCCTAGAACAAGGCAAACCCAGAACAAGAATTAATCAACAAATTAAAGAAAACTAAGCATACTAGCTGGAGACTCAAACAAAACAACAAAAGCAGACAACCCTAGCCTCAAGACAAGTTGAATTTATTTTGATTTCTAGGTGTGATCCTATATACCCTAATATGAACTTACTATGGGATGCATCTTCTACTACCATTCTTCATTCTAACTTCTTAAAACTACTATAGAAGCACAACGTAACTCATAGATAGTTCATATATTCTTGTTCTTTCTTCAGTGAAATACTTGTTTTTCTCAGCAAAAAAAAAAAAAAAAGGAATACTTGTCTCGAGAAGAACTAACGGGTGATGCCAATTCTGAAATAAATCCAGGAAGAAGGGTGGGTCGTCTGTAGAGTGTTCAAGAAGCGAATGACCGGGTTGCGCAAACATGGCGGTGAGCTTGGCTCACCATGTTGGTATGATGACCATGTCTCCTTCATGCCGGATTTCGATTCTCCAGCGCAGATACTACAGCCCTATAATACTCCCCACCACCATGGCCACCCTCACTATTCATGCAAGCAAGAGCTCGAATTGCAGTACAGTATGCAGGCCGATAACACTAATTTCCTCCAGCTGCCTCAGTTAGAAAGTCCAAAACTTGCACAGCCAATCACACCAGAAGAACATTTGCGGCAAAGCAACCAGCAAGCTACCGGCTGCTCAGTTTACAATAACAACGAGCAGGCGGTGGATCAGTTGACTGATTGGCGAACTCTCGATAAATTTGTTGCCTCTCAGCTTAGCCAAGAAGATGGATCCAAGGAAAACAACTACTCCAATATGGGTTCATTTCAAGCCGCTGAGGAGATGAGTATGCTGCTTAACAATTCCAAGAGGGAAGATATGGCTTCGGATTATGCATCAATGTCCGCCCTTACTTGCCCAATTGAGCTGTGGAAGTGAAGACCTATATACTTTATATATAGAATCCAGCTAGAAACATACATGCTGATCTCGGAGAAACGAAAACACAATTAATCAAGAGAAAATTAAGAAGTCCTGGTCAAGGTTGCTGTACATATATAAAACTAAAATTGGTGATGATTTATATATATATATATATATATGTAGCCTGTGGTTTCCTCCAGGACATTTACTGATAATTAATACTAGGCAGCTACTTGAACAGGCGATGCCTAGCTATTACTAGAATACCTATATTTAGTTTGCAATGTATTGCGACATGTGGATAGATGAACTCTAAGGTAGCGACGATGAGTTTTGAATGTTTCTTTCGAGCTGATCTGTAGAGAGAATTTGTTTAAAGTTGTTATTTCATTTTTTTGCTACACTCTCTCGAATTTCTTTACATTCATTTTCCCTGGGTGCAGGACTCTTCTACCATCTTAAGGTCCTTTACCTGAACTTGCTTGCATGTTCAACTTATCTACCATTTGTTTAAAGTTCCGCTTCTTCTCGCTCTGGTAGCACTCCACTCTTTTTTGAGCTTTGTTCGTCACTCAAACTAGGGATTTGTTTATTTTTTTTTTGCAAAATAGTAATTGCTATTGTTAAACATTGATGTTTTTCAAGAGATGCTTCAAACTCGAATGTTATTTTGTTTACTTGGAAGTTATAGTTGTTAAAAAATTAGTTTAAAATTTGAGAAGATTCCTGTTTTAAGTAAAGTTGTGTGCTATAACTGTAGTTGTTATCAGAGCTGTTTGACTGCCATTTTTAAAAAAGAAACTTTGTTCTCTTATACATACACTCTTGTACAAGCAAAAATGTATGTAATGAATAGAAGTTTATTTTTCATCTAACACCTTTCTCCCATATTTTTCTTCTCTTCCTTCTTCCCCATGTGTTATTGTTCAACATGATATCAGAGCCTTCTTGATCTTTAGGGCAGTGAGTGAGTGTTCTTGAGAGAAAACCAGCAAGGTTAAACCTTCAAAAGACCTTCAAAAAAGTTAAAAAAAAAAAAAAAAAAAAATTCTTGATGGCTTCCAGTAGCTTCTCCATTCTAACTCCAATTTTTCAGGTGAAAACTATCCTATGTGGGCAATCAAGATAAGAGAGCCTGTACCTTTGTCTCCAAATCCCACCACTGCTCAAACAAAAATGCAGAGTGAGTGCAAAGAATACAAGGCTCTTTCTGCCATCCACGTTTTAGTTACTGATACTATATATTTTCACAGGGATCATCACTTGCGAAACAACAAAACAAGCCTAGGAAAAGCTGCAAGAAGAATTACAGGAAATGAAACTACAAGGCAGATGCAAGTGCTCAATTTGTGGAGAGAGTTTGTAGAGATGGACTGGAGTTGATACTTTCAAAGAGTATATAGACAAGACAGTGAACCAGATCAAGTTGCTTGGGGAAGACTTGTTACAGAAAAGATTTTTTTTTTTTTTAAATGAAAAATGCATTAAAAAGAAAAAAGCACACTAATGTTTATAACAGACCATCAGAGCATTAACCCACAAAAAAGCACACAGAAACAGACCCACATTCACATTAGAAAACAAAACAAAACCACAACTGCCTCAAACATACAATGCGGAAATAAAATAAAATACAGGAGACCAACCACATGCACCCCATAGCGATAAAGGCACAAGAGAATATGAGAAGAGCATTGAAGAGCCACCGAACAAGGATGACAACAACGATGGATAACGAAGGCTATCCCACAAGAGGCCTCCATCAAGTCTAAAGGAGACCATATATCCATCGAAGCCAACACCATTCCCCAGGAAAATATGATGTATGAGAAATATGATCCTTACAATAACAACAACATAGGGACTCCACAAGAGGAGGACAATGGGCATTCCTGCTAGAGACCCTGCAAAACCACACTCACAAGAAAGAGAATTAGTAGGATTTGAACAAACATTGGGACAAAGAAAAGTGCTAATTGAAACATGAAAGCAAAAGCTGCCAAAAATGGGCAAAGGCCAAACCTTGCAATGAGCAAGGGAAGAGTATAGAGGACAAACAAGTCCAAACAGAGGTTTGGATCTAATAAGCAATTTCAGTTGAGGAACGCTCGCTATCTCGAAAGCATCGATTATTCCATTCTTGCCATAGGAAATAGACAACTACTTGCAGGGAAAGTCAGGCAACCATATTCCACAGTGATTTTTCGCACCACATATGGGCGCCCCAAAAAATCCCCTTCACCCAATTCCTCCAATGCCATATAAATTTAATTTGCCGCCTTAATTGGGACAGAACTTGCCTAGAGAAAGAGCAATCAAAAAATAAATGGTTGTGGCATTCAGGTGTGCTTCTACATAGGTAGCATTTGTTAGGAAATGGTAAATAAAGGTTGAGCCGTTCAAGAGTGGATAGACGCTCATGAATAGCTGATTAGCACACAATGAAAAAAAGGTTAAAGAAAATCTTTTTGTTGCCACTTGTAGTGCAACTTTAAAAAAAAAGTTAGAGTAGCTTTTGGATAGTGGTTGCTCAAGACATATGACATATAATGTTGAGATTCTCAAAAAGCTTGGTAAGTCATATGTTTCAAAAGTAAAGATAGGAGATGGAACATGGCTTGAGGTCAAGGGAAAAAGCTCATCTACTGTTGACATTTCCTAAGCTACTAAAATCATCTTTGATATACTTTTTGTTCTTGAGATTTGAAAGATTAATTAGCTTAAGGGAGGGGGTAAAAAAATATTTACTTCAAGATAAAGATGATAAGAATGTAGAACACAAATTTTAAAGTAGTTCATCCCTAACCATACTCCACTACCTTAACACCTTGTTAAAGATTTTAATCAACTTAATATTTGTAGCTTTTGCAGGCTAAGTTATAATTAACCTTTACACAACTTTTAACAAGGTAAAGTTGGAACCTTTACGGTCTATGACTTTAGAGGAACAAACACCTAACTTTCAAAGAAGAGAATAATAAAGGTTTTCAAAGTAAACACTCAGAGAAGCTATTTGGTATTTTGCACACTGAAAGATTACCCATGAGAGAGGTGAATTGGGTGTTTTGGATATTTTTACAAATAATGAAAATATCTTGAAGATTATTATGCAGTAAAGTTATTTGATGAAAACACTTTTCATAAACTATAAACAAGTGCAATAGTGAATAAACTAAATAAGAATTAATGCTTGAACAACACACTTGATTTCTCATAGAAGATAAATTAAGAAAACACTTTTGACATTTGAAATATATATGAAGATATTGATATGATAATATATGCTTATTAGAAAGACGTTTAGGAAACATATTTGTATGCAACAATACTAATGTTTGAAAAGCATTTTATGTAACTAATGAAAACTGGACCAAAAAAGAATGCTAATGGAACTTTCGTGAAAGAGCATAGAAGAGATTGAGAGAGATGTTTTATAGAAACGGAATGTGAAATAGATTTTATACATATATTTTTTTATGTAAAGATGAAGAAGTATATTTAAAATGAGAAGATTATGAACCGATATTGAAAATGTAAAAGAGTATGATATGTTGAATTTATGACAATTTTGAAAAACAATGTGATTTGTTGAATTTATGTATAAAAGATATATGCATAACAGATAAACAAAAATGATTGCTGAAGATAATATAGAAACCAATCACCATGGACACAACAATTTTTAAGTGGTTCAGCCAACTGGCTTAGTCTACTACCTTAACTCTTTACTAAAAAATTTGAAAACATCCACTAAAGATAGTAATTTTTACAAATTAAACTATAACCTCCACTTTTAATGGATTAAGTAAGAACCCCCGCTTTTACAGGTTAAGCAGTAACCTCCACTTTTACAAGTTAAGTAAGAAGCTTTGTTTTTCAAAAGTTAAGTAGTAACCTTTACTTTTCACTAACTAAGTAGGAATCCTTACATGTGAAGGTATTTTACGGATCATAACGTAGCAAAAAAAAAAAAAAAACAACCATAAATACCTTTAGGATCTCTCCAAAAGAATAAATAGATTACAAAATAATGGCATTTGATTACCTCTTGACGTGAAGATCCAATCTCGAAAAGATGTGATCACCAAGCCGTTCAAGTGCCTAGCCTCTGACAGTATCCACGTAAGCTTGCAAATGACAGGAGCTTTCTCTCATGAAAGTCAAATGCATCAATTGCTAAAAGAGACACATTACAAAAAAAAAAAAAATAGCATTTAGCGGCGATTTTTTTGGTATTTAGCGTTGGTAACCGTCGCTATGTAATTTAGCGGCAATTTTGAAAATCGCCACTAAATCAGTCGTCGCGGAGCATTTAGCGGCGGTTTTCAACAACCGCTAGAATAACCACCACAAATTACATTTTTTGCGATAGTTTTCAAACCTCCGCAAAATTAGTGATTTAGCGATGGTTTTTAAAATATTTAGCTACAGTTTTTGAATCGCTGTTAAAATTAAAAAAAATTAAAATTTTAAATTTTAGCAGCGATTCTTAAAATTGTTGCTAAAATTAAAAGAAATTAAAAATTTAATTTCTCCCAAGGTCGCCCACGCCCGCGCAGGGGCTCACGCACCCGCCTGGATCTACACGCCAAGTGGCCGCATGTCCACGCACCATGTGGCGATGATGGTGAATTTCCAGCTTCCCCTTCCCCAGATTTGATCACGGGACCTCCCGACCCTATGCGCGTGCACGCGCGTAGCCGTCTGATCTGCGAAGCCTTCTTATTATATATCTACCCGTATAAATTATATACTAATCCAACAACTATTTTCTAAAATTATATTTTATATTTTTTAATATAAATTAAAAAGCATTAATTAATTTATCATTTTTTAAAAGAATAAAGGAATAAATAAAAAAATAAATTAATTGATTAAAAAAATATTTTATATATTTTTTAAAATTATTAAAATTTTGTTAAATTACTTTTTATTTTTATTTTTTTAAATTAAAATTTTTAATTAATTCAAATTAAATTTTAAATTTCTTTTTAAGATTTTATATTTCCTTTTATTAATTTAATTTTTAATTATTTTTTAAGTAAAATTAAAAAATTTAATGAATTAAATTTTAATTTTAATTATTTTTCCTTTTATTAAAAATAATTAAAATTTTAATTTTAATTTTGAATTATTTAATTATTTTTGAATTTAGCGGTGGTTTCTCAAAAACCGCCACTAAATTCAAATTTTTAATAAATTTTGCGGCAATTTCGAAAAATCGCAGCAAATGTTAATTTAATTTTTATTTTAAATTATTTAATTATTTTTGAATTTAGCGTTGGTTTCTCAAAAACCATGGCTAAATCCAATTTTATTTTTTAATTATTTTCTAAATTTAGCGGCGATTTTTTGAAAACCGTTGTAAAATTAAATATTTTAATGAATTTTACGACAGTTTTTCAAAACCGTCGCTAAATTTTTAAAAAACCACCACAAAATACAATGTTTTGCAACGATTTTTAAAACTGCCGCAAAAAATCAATTTTTTTATAGTGACACATGGTTAGTTACAAAAGGAACCACATAAGGGCTATTTATAACCCTTAGACACAAAACCCTAATTGAGATTTGGGCCGCATGGTATTTTAAGCCCATGTTTTAAACCCTTTAAAACATAAATCAAGCTTTCCCGTTTATTTTCCTTCTTGGGCTTTATGTTTAAAATACATTAAAACAACCCATTGGGCCTTAGTTTTAAACACTTTAAAATAGTCCATTAAGCTCCTTAATCCATCCAATGTCCTTAGGTTAGTTTCATAAATAAGCCCATAACTTAATTAAGTAACAATCCACGAATACCCAAGCCCTTAATTTGGGTAGCCTAGCTAGTCCCACTAGGATTTTAGGTGAATTATGATAAACTTAATTAAGAGACTTATTTATTATAAGTTTAAAGCATTAACTATTAATATTTAAGAACTATAGCTCCTCATTAGGATTCCCCAATCCTAATCGAGCCTGCCATTATCTTGTAATTACAAACCCTTATTGCATGTGACCCATTAAGCTTTTACATATGTTGGCCATGACTTTATCAAGTAAAGCCATAGACCATGAGCGGAGTCTAGCAACCCATCATGGGCCTCAATTAGTAGAAAGATCAATTTATGATCATTGCCTTTCAGTGATGGTCTTCTCATACAATTCAATCCCTTTATCAGTTTAAAGTGTCTCAATCAAGCAGGGACATGGATTGTGCATCAATCTCCATTCAATGCTTGATTATAATATTTCTTTGGTTCTTGAAAATTATAGCTTCATAGGATCTCTATCCCACTATGGCCATAGACTTATAAGCTATATTTTCCCAAAGGGCCCATGAGACATATCACTCCAAATTAGGGGTCGATAAATCCATATTCTCTCACACACAACCTTCACATCCTTTATGGCATGCCCAATCATTGTTGCACTCACACCCCTTATTGAGATGCTTCCATAACAATGTCAAAGTATACGAATCCACATGTAAGACACAATGGTGACCTCAGCCAGTAGAGGTTTCCTTAAACACTCTTGCAAGATCTATAAGGAATTCTTTTGGTCAGGTTACAGTCCAGTGAGCTTGTACTCACCAACAAGCACTCATGTGCTAGCTTAGGTATTCTATATCTATAGTCTGTAAGATCAACTACTACCTTTCCCAAAGGTAACACCATAGCACACACCAGTTTCTTTGTGTCATTGATATCTCGTCTCGATGACACTTTTGACCAGGGGTAGGTTTAAGGTTGTACCCTTAGGTGTATCAAGGACCTTACAATTGAAGTCACACCTCAATTCCTTTCTACACTGAGTAAACCTAGGAACTTTGTCTTTAGGCATATTGTATTTAAGTAATCGATAAATAAACAAATAAATACAAAAGACAAACCTTGCTATTAAATAACATGAGCATGAAACAACTAGATATATTACTCAACAAATATACCATATCTTAATGTATAAAGTATAACTTAACTCTTAAGTTGTAGGGCATACACTAACAATCTCCCACTTGCATACAGTTAGTCCGACATATGCCTTATGCCTACGGACCTAACATGCCCATCATGCTTTCTCTGTGAAAGTGCTTTGGTCAATAGATCAACAATGTTATCATCGATGTGTACCTTGCATACAATACAAGAAAAACAAGTTTTAACGATGGGAAAATCAGTCGTTGAAAGTTGATTTTTGGTCATTAAAAAGTTGTAACGACGGGAATTTTTCTGTCGTCGATCGTCGTTATTGCCTCCAAGAATAAAAGTCTTTAACAACGAGAATGATAAACCCGTCATTAATTGTATTAGCGATCGTATGATTCCCGTCGTTAAAAATAATTATTAACTACCAAATTATAACCCAATAACGACAATATTTCCCGTCGTTAATAGTCTAAACAATTAGTGACAGTATAATTCATGTCGTTAAAAATAACTTTTTAGTTATCAAAACACAATCCAATAACGATAATATTTCCTCTCGTTAATAATATGAACAATTAATTAGCGACTGTATGATTTCTATCGTTAAAAAAAATATTTTTTATTTTTTAATTTTTTTAATAGTATAAAAACAATTGCTATGACAAAAATATCCTGTTTTGATATAAACCACCAAACCTATATATCATTATCCATATTAAATTGGAATAAAACTCATAAAATTAAACATGTCATTCAAATAATACCAAAGTAATCATTATCTATTAGCATTTACACACCAAAAGTAGTATATATATAAATGTTAATTGCCAACAAATTACACCAAAAAATATGTTCAACTAAAAATAACACTTTGACAATTGTATATACTATTAAAAAATGTACACCAAAAAAGATATTGAACTAAAAGTAATACTTTAACAATCATATATACTATTCAAAAATGTACAAAAAAACACTATATATAGTCATAAAACTGTTCATGTACCTTCCTTTAGAGTCTTGCTGTCTCATTGACTTACAAAAAAAAAAAAAAAAAAACGAAATTAGAGTCAAAGAAGTGTTCAAATGGTAGGTAGGATGGTAATCCTCTTCTCTTTTGCGCCACAACTATTGCACTTAAGAAACCCAGTTACATATGCAATCACTTGAACAAAGTAGATACTAGAATTTCATATCTTAGGGTTAGATGTAACTACGAAAAATGCCCTGGTATATCATACTACATTTCAACATAAATGAAGGGGACAGATTGTAAAGGATCACTCTGATACCACTTGTTAGGGAATAAATCAAACACAAACAAATTTTGTAACATGCACATAATCAAAATCAATTGCACAAAGATTTAGCATAACTAGGCAATGTGCCTACATCCTGGGTAAAAGAGCACAAATTCACCAAGCGAATAATAGGTTACAAAAGAGAAACTATCTAACTCAACCCCAATTTACCCAAACTCAAAATCTCATTAAGATTCTACGACACTCACCACTTAATGTCCCCCACCCCCATCTGAGAATAAGATAGGTCAGAAATGGACATAAAAATCCTCTCTGTTTTACTTTGGTTGGATCATCTAAATTTTAAATTGAAGGCAACCTCATCATGGATAATTAGATATATTTCCAATAAAAAGGTGAGGGTGCATCTCACTTTAGCTATTTTGTACAGTTTCTCATAATTCTTTCCACTTTCCTCATTCTCCTCTGAAAAAATGTTCCATTATCATCTACCATGATTTCCACTTTATGATCTTAGTAATGAAAATAGCAAGGAGAAAGAGAAGAAGATTCAGATAGAGAAAAAGGTGCAGAAAATCCCTAAGAAGAACGGGAGAAGCACATCTGAATACTCTATATAATCAATATTAATAAAACGTAAAAAAATTTTTGATTATACTCCTATTTATTCAAGAAAATTGATAATCCTAATAGGAGTCAGAAAAATAAAACTCTGCTGAGGAATATTCCTATCCTAAATTGACTTGGCTTCTAGCTTCCTAATCCTATTTTTTTCTCCTAAAATGGGTTCAAATTCATGGTTCCTTATTACTACAATATCAAAATATTAACTATCTGTGTTATTTTGAAACATATCCATTACATTGTTCAAGTCTTAACTTAGTTCATACCCCCTAGTTTTTTCTTTTCTTTCCTTTTTAGAGAGAGAGAGAGAGAGCGCACCTGCTAAGGATTGCAGTCTATGATAGATTGTTCCTTGAATTTTTGCTTACAAGAGAAGTTGTGGTTCCCCTGTATACGCATGGTGCCATAGTTATCACAGTACAGTTTTCCTAATATTTGATTGTATATGGAAGTCGTTACCTGAAAAGAGAAACTCAAACTGCATACTAGGTGAGAAAAATGAAAATATAATGATCCAAAGCCAAATTTGCATGTTCTTTTGGGCCATACCTTACTCCATTGGAAAACTTCTCCATCATCAAATTCCAAGGTCAACACACCAAGAGGATCAAGCTGAATTGAGCGACCCCAAAACTTGCTTTTAAGATTGCTATCTCCCCAGAATTTCCATCTTGTACCCTCACAATGGCATGCTACAATCATTGGATGGTGACTAACCTGACAAAAGAAAAGCATCTTTAGAATAGCATTCCCATTGGCAAGAAGCTCTAATCATTTTTATGTTAAATACATATAATAACTCAATCTGAAGATGTCATCTTTTAATAATAAGAAATTAAATGCAAAACTTGTATGGTGTTAACCATTATAGGTACATAAACAATTTTTGTTATGAAGTTATCAAAAGCTTCTTTAGTTATCGCTAGAAACCCCATTATTTTCTTTCTTCTGTTGTTCTTACTATTTGTCTTCACCACTATTGTTCAAGACCCCATTTACCACCAAATTTTACATTTCAACAACACTTTTTCACCTAATCCTATGTTATTGTGCACTTCTCATCATCCTACAGGTTCTGATTTCTAAGCAAATAAGAAAGAAATTAAAGTTCTAATTCATAACATCTCCTTTTTCATTTTTCTTTTCAATCTCTTTATTTACATTATTAAGTGAAAGAGTTTCCTTTTCCTTATGTCTTGTCTTTTCTCTGTTACTTAATATAATTAGAAGTTGTATTATTTATTTATGCATGTGTGTAGGCAGTAAGTAAACAACCAATATCAACAAGACCTTAGTTCAAGATTATGTTCCTTTCTCAAGAAGCAGTCACAGAGAATCATTGAAAGACATGCAACTAAATTTGATGCAAAATGTCTACTCCAATATTGAAAACCTATAATTAACTATTAATATTAATTTCAAGCTTCATTAATTATTGCTAGATGTCTGTCATTACTGTCCACCTTATGGATATGGATGAGAGAAATATCAAAAGCCTGGCAGTTCCATAAACTAATTGCCATACATATATAATTAACTATTAATTCAGACTTATCTCCACGTGAGATTCAAAAATTACATACATTTTAAGGTAATGTTTATTAATGAAGATGTGGGTCGTTGAAAAAGTGATATTCAATTAAACACTATGAAACTATAACATAATTTAATATATTTGCATGCCAAGGTTTTAAATATATATTAATTAGTCCCCTAAGTTTAAACGTTGATATCACTTTTGACGGTTACCTTAGGATGCAATTAATTAAATCTCTAGTTTAACATGATCAAGGAGAAGAAAGCAACTTTGGTGTATAGATTTAATTAGGAAAACTATATATATATATATATATATGTCCCAGTTATGTTCTATTCTTCATTAGTAGAAGACTTAAAAAGAGCATCAAACAGAGATTGAATGAAGACAAAAGACATGAACATTACAGAGAAGGCCATCACACCCCCCTCCCCCCATTACAGTTGGCTGCCATATTTATATACATAGACACACACACATACACATCCCAATGACCTCGTACTCCTTCTTATTGCACTTTCTACTTTGTTTATTCATTCATTTGTTTGAAAACATACTGAACTTCAATTAAATGCCACAACCCACAAATGCCCTTCAGCTTTAGTGGGGACGACGTGGAGAAATGTGGTGATGTTCAAGGAGGTGGATGGTCGCAACCAAAGTTTGTTGTATATATATGTATATATATGCAGAAAAGAAACGAAGTAACATACCGAGTTGAGGTAGTGATAGAGCTGGAGGCGATGGATGAGAGACGGCAACGAGGAGGCAGTAATGGAGCTGGAGGTGGCGGCGGCATTGAGGCGTTGGATGAGAGATGGTCGGATTTAGCAAGGAGGT
This sequence comes from Diospyros lotus, assembly GCF_014633365.1. Lineage (NCBI taxonomy): Eukaryota > Viridiplantae > Streptophyta > Magnoliopsida > Ericales > Ebenaceae > Diospyros > Diospyros lotus. The sequence continues at coordinate 15,975,568 of NC_068348.1, read as the reverse complement.
TTGAGAATTAGGGGATTTGAGAATTAGGGCATTTGGAATTGAGGGGAAAGAGGCGGGGACACCCGCCTTTAGTTTTATTATTTTTTATTTTTTTAAACATTTATTTGTTAATTAATAAAAAATAAAATAATTTATGAAATTAATATTAATAATTATTTAATTGATAAAAATAAAATAATTTAAGATTATAATAATTGAAAAAATAATTTAAATTATTACATCAAATTAATATTTATTTAAAAATATAATTATATTATAAATAAATCTAATAATTATAATAAATTAGTTTGATAAATTGTACTCTTTTTAATATGTTCGTATTTTTTAATATATTATATTATCAATAAATAACTAATGGTCAATTATCATAGTTTAATAATTATATTTGTGCATTTATAAAAAAAAATATAATTATATTAAGAATTGCTTATATAAGTGTTAGTTAAACTTTAATAAAAAAAATTTATTATTTTATGGTTCGAATTAAAAATTTTAATCATTAACGATGGGAAAATGATATATTAACGATGACTTATTTTACCTATTGTTAAAAGTTATCTTATAACGACGACATTTATATTTAGTCATTAATAGTACTACATTAATGATCAAAACTAATGTCGTCGTTAATTTTTGGTCGTTAATGCCTGTTTTTGTTGTAGTGATATCTTCACATCATTTCTCTCAATGATCTCCTTGATCAGGTGATAATGCCGAAGTATATGTTTAAATTGCTAATGAGACCTTGGTTCCTTCGATTAGACTATAGCACCATTGTTGTCACAAGAAAGGGCCACTAGATCAACATTAATGCTAAGAACCACAAAAAGTCCAAAGATGAACTTTTTGATCCAAACGACTTCCTTGGTCACCTCGGAAGCTACAACATACTCTACTTCAATTGTAGAATTTGCAACAATTTCTTTCTTGGAACTCTTCCAACTAACTGTTGCTCCATTAAGACAAAAGACATAACTAGATTAGGATCTAAAATTATCCTTATCCAATTGGAAACTATCATCACAGTAACCCCTTACTACTAGCTCAGTTTTCCTCCATATACCAAAAAGGCATCCTTATATAGGTTGGGAAACTAAGGATAAATTAGCGAAAAGGCAAGATGGAATACTCGGTGCCATCCCCAATTTTTAGGCTTGGTAGTTACGAGTCGATAGAGAATTTTTTGGGCTAAATCAAGACAGCTATAAATCTCCTCAACCAATTTCGGATTCTTTGATATGGAAATTCAAAAGTTTTTTTTTTAAGTAAAAATTTTAAAAAGCCAAGGCATACCTTGGACCACAAAACAAAAATAAGGGGAACACAACAACATTAATCACCCTTTAGACCAAACCAAATGAAACAAAATAAAGGAATAAAGAAAATATATACAATGGTCAAAAGATAGATGCCAGGAACACCCAAACTGTAAAGAGCTACTCCTCTAAGATTACTCACAAAAGCATAACTGAAGAGAGCACAAACCCAGAAAAGTGAGACAATAGGGGAACATGAGGTCAGAATGCACTGGCACCAAGCATGAAAACACATGATCGCAACAACCATCTTTCATAAAAATACGAACAACCACTCCTCATGGGAAAATGGGCTAATGTAATGACCTGAATCCAATTATACAATTTTTTTCATGCCTTGAGGTTGAATTGGTTAGCCTTGATGTGTAGTATGTTGTTTTTAGTGATTATTCCCTTAGAGTATTCGAATGTATATAATGTTGTATTGAAATAGGAGCTTGGGATATCCAGATGTGGGTGTAAGGTATCCGGATAAGCCTTGGTATATTCGGATAAGGAGTAAAGACATTCGGATATAGGTAAGAGGCATCCGGATGGCTAGAGGCATATTCAAATATCTCATTGAATTCTTGTGAGTGATATCCAAATGGCTAGAAGCATATTCAGATGTCCTCTTTGAGTTTTTGTGACTAACATTCAGATATGGGGGTGAGACATTCGGATATGGTTTGGTGACATTCAGATATGAGCAAAGGCATTCAGATGCCTTTTGCTTTCAAGAATTTAATTTCTTCTTGAAGTCTGATTTTGACCTTGATGCAACCCAAATCTCTCAAAAATCAAAACATGAAAGTTGTAAATATTTTTCTTTTCGTTTCATAGCATCTTAAATCACCTCGATCAAAGATCAGAAGAGAGAGTTATGCTCAAAATACGAAGAGATGTTGAAACTATCCAGAATCTCCTAATTAACTCTGTTTTTAATTTAATGCCTTTCACATTCGGATGAGGGGATTAGCATTCAGATACCATGAGGCATTTTGTGTATCTTGCATTCGAATGGGCCTCTAGATATTCGGATATGCCCTTTTGATTTGTTGTGTCTAGCATTCAGATAGCACTAAGACATTCGGATCTCTTTCCCCCAAATATGTGTCTTGTATTCGAATAGGCTTCCAAGGCATTCGAATATGCCTTTTTGCTTTTCTAGCATTCGGATGGCCCCTTTTCACATTCGGATACCGCTCTCATAAGTTAGCTTCATTTTGTTTCTTGTATCTGGATGTTCCTTGCCATATCTGGATGGCTCTTACAACAATCAAGCTACCATATTTAGATGTCCTCTCTCAGTATTCGAATGTCTTCCATTGTCACCAATTCCTATGCCATTTTCTCAACTCTGAATTTGAATATTCAGGCAACATGTTGGGGAACTTTTCTCCCATCTTGCCACGTATTTGCATCCACTACCATATGTCTCTTGTAATACCTCAGAATTTAATGTAAAGCTTGGATGAAGCAATAAAATGTTTCAATGGAAATTTAAAGCTAAAGTGTAAACAGGGATGGTTTTAGCACATTAAACCAAACCCAAGTGCAAATATCACAACTTGTAAAAGGAATAGCTTGTTTCCAACAAAAGGAATGAATGCAATAATGAATCCTTATCCTAGAAGCCATGTGTTGGAGAGATAGGATTGGTTGGAGAATTATCCCTAAAGTCTTAAAGTGTTATGATTATAATGATTGATTTTTATCCTAAAAGTCTAAACTTGGAGGATTAGGATTGGATAGGATTTTCTTGCAAAGAAAGAAGATGTCAGAGCTTATCGTGAAGGTGTATTTGGAAGCCTAGGATTGGAAGAAGTGGAGGCTTGCATTGGAAGATTGGAAAAATTTCAAAGTTGTGATGATTACTAGGGTGGAAAATGAGTAACTTGGAAGCCAAGTGAAATCTTAAGGATTTGGAAACTTAAAGGCTATATAAAGGGAATGAGGTAAGGCCACATGAAGCTAAGGAAAGAGAAAAGAAAGCAAGTGCAAGAAAACCAAATAAAAAGCAAAGAAGGGAAGGATAAAGAGACCTGGTCAGAAAACTACAAAAATAGAAGTGAATTTGAAAAGGTAAGCCAATTTTCTTTCTGTAGGATCATAGAGCATGAAAAGGGGAGTCCGTAGATTCAAACAGAAGGTGAATCAGAGTTAAAATGAGCAAGATATAGCCGTTTTAATTTCTAGGTGTAGAATTCGTAACAGGGAGGAGGGCAGCGCGTGGCCACCCTTCTAGGGGCGCGTACGGGCGCGTGAGATTCCCTTTTTCCCTGAAATTTTTATGTAATACTCCTCTTTTAATTCCATAGAACCCTGTATAAAAATATTTTGATTTGGTGATATGAAACTTCTGTAACTACAGCAAAATCAAGGCCGATACCTTGTAAACAGTAACTCCAAAAGGTAAACTGACGAGGTGAGTGGTTCTTGCATCCAATAAACTTCATATTGATCATATGTTGGTTCATTTGTGTGATGAGTGTGATGATTGTGGCTTGCACTTCATGATTTTCTTTGATTAAGCATATTTCTTTGTTCCTGCATGCATCTTCGGTGTTGTGGATGTTGATGAGACGGGTGTGGTGATTTGGGGAAGGAATCCAGTGCCCTCGGTGGGGCTAAGGAGTTCGGTGCCCTCGAAGGGGCTAAGGACATCTAACTCCAATCACGTGCCTCGGTGGGCTAAGGTGTTTGTGGAGACTTCATTCTCACGTTGCATTTTACATCTACATGCATTACCACATTTGAACCATCTCACTTAGATGTTATTATCTAACTTGGGTGTTTCATAACCTTGGAGCATTCAACGTCCTAGCTTTATCAGGAGTATCAGGTGTTACAGGTTTCAGATCAAAGCGTGGGCAAGGAGGTGGAGCTTCGCTAGCTTTTGGATTTTTGTTTTATTATGTACCCTTGTAACCTAAGTAATATATTGTGAATTGCAGTTAGGGTACTCAAGATTGTAAGAGGTGTGTGTATGTGGGTGTCCTACATCTGTACCTACAATGATGTGTTGAGTCATTTTTTTTGGAATGTTGGAAGTCATGAGCATTTCTTGTACTTGGAAATGAAATCTAGTGGAAACTCACTTTATTTAGCTTTGGTTAAGCTTGCAGGTTCAATCCAATCCTTCCGTTGGTAAGGGTTTCCATAACGCCCGTAGGTGATATCTTCTTATATTTCACATTGTTTTGTATGTGGAAAAGTGGGGCATTACATCTCTTACTTATATATATATATACCAAGAAAGTGTAAAAGAAAGGGGATGTTCAAAGAGGTGTTCAGCAAAGAGACAAAGCATGGGAAAGAATAAGAGAAAGAAGAAAGGTTTGGGATTAGCTTCTGGAGTTGGTTTTATTCTCATTTCAAGCAATTTCTCTTCTTTTATTCTTGCTAAGTTCTTTCTCCCCTTCTCATCATTGTAATACCCCATATTGCAAAGTGTCAAGTAAGTTCAAAGAACTGAAAATTAATTTGAGAATTTAGTTAATTAATTGTTGAATCGATGGAAGGGAGTACCCTAGAACGTAAATATCTAAGGAAAAAGATATGTCATTGACAAGTGTCTTGGGACATAATTTATTATACTTAAAGAAATCGGAACAGAGACAATTTCTCGATACGACTAATTTTAGCTTGGAAAACCGAATGATCGTAAGGGATGTAATACTCGAGATTTTTAGATTCAAATACTTGAGGAAATAGGATATTTTAAGGGATTGCAGATGTTTGGAGATAAAAGTTTAATTTCTGAGCTAGGGGCAAAATCATAATTTTTGAGGTTCTGGTAAAAGTGTAATTTATCTAAAAATTAGTCCTTTTTTCAGGGACTAAAATGCAATTAAAAATTAGTCCGGGGACCATGTTGAAAATGGTCGAAGTGCAATTATCCAAAAGTTTGGGCCAAAATGTAATTATTGAAACCTTTTTACTAGGGGCATTTGGGAGATTCAAGAAAAGCCTCATAAATGACTTTAGAGATAAGGATAAAGTCTCATGATGACGTTAGAGATAAGACGAAGCCTTATGATGACATTAGAGATAAGATGAAGGCTCATGATGACTTTAAGGATAAGATTTGGATAAGATTTGATTGGATAAGATAAGATTTGGATAAGATTTGATTCGGATATCAATGATTATATAATATCTTAGAAGATTTAGAATGATGGCAGAATATCTTAGAAGATTTGGTAATGATTATATAAAATCTTAGAAGATTTAGAATGATTGCAGAATATCTTAGAAGATTTAGTAATGATTATATAATATCTTAGAAGATTTATAATGATTACAGAAGATCTTTAGAAGATTTGGAATTATTGCAGAATATCTTAAAAAAGTTGGTAATGATTATATAATATCTTGGAAGATTTACAATGATTACAGAAGATCTTTAGAAGATTTGGAATGATTATAAAAGATTTTGGAAGATTTGAAATGATTGCCGAATATATGTTTCTTGGTAGCTAAGTTTTCCAAAACCTATAAATAGGGGTTCATGACCAAAGGTTTCTCATTTGAAATTATGAAAAGTTCGTGCTAGACAAGAGTGCTTCGGGTTTAGTGGATAGAGGGCTTTTTAAGCATACGCGAAGCATCACACGCGCAGAGCACTTGGGCAACGCGTGAGGATGTGTAAGGAGGTGGTTTGGTTAAAAGACTTGAAAAGTTGCACGAAAATTGAGGTTGGGCACAAGATTCGAGATGTTCTGAGTTTCATTCAAGGTGAGTGTTTGCCCCTAAAACTTGATTTATTGTGCTTGTTCTATCTGAACATGTGTGTGATTTCATGCAAAACGATTTTGTGCATTGAAATGGTAACTGGTGACGGTTGGTTTTTTATGAGGGAGGTTCATCCCTAAACGTTTTGAACTAGTGCATTGCATTTTATAAAATGTTGTTTATATGATGCATTGAATTGTAAAATGTGGCATTGTCTTGAGTTTTGTGTGTACGTATGGAATGTTAGCCTAAGATGTTGTTTGGATAGTGTAGCTAGAATTCTCCAAGGGCGTAACGGAATAATAGGGGTATCTGATGCTGGTGTGCATGTCAGGATAGCTGCCTTGGTTTTCGTGCTAGACCCTTTGGTCAGAGAAGTTGCACTAGGACGACTAGGTGGTCCATACTGTGTTGTTCATGTGGAATGGCCTAGGATGTTATCTGGATAGTGTAGCCATAATTCTCCAAAGGCGTGATAGAATAATTAGGGTATCTGATGCTGGTGTGCATGTCAGGATAGCCACCTTGGTTTTCGTGCCAGGCTGTTTGGCCAGGGAAGTTGCACTAGGATGACTAGGTGGTCCATGTGAAATTTTGGAGTTTGGATTGTATGGTGGTTCCTGGATGCTTAAGGTGGGAACATATTCTGGTGAGATGCGTTGGCAACCCCATTTAAGCTAGAATCACGTCGCGTCGTTGTGTCGTCGAGTCGGTATGGTGGCATAACTTTTAGAGAGATTGCTCTTTTCCCATGGTAGGGTTAAGTGTTGGGCTCTTGGGCTAGGGCTTACCGGGTGTATTGGTTTATTTCATATCTTGCATTCATTCATGAAAATTGTGTTTTGAACTCTCACTTAGATGATTCAGCATCTAATTTGGACTATGTCCCTGGAATATTCAAACGTTCCAAGTGAAGGCAGCGGTGCGAAAGGAGAAGGGAATTGCCGAGAAGTGATGGCGATTAGTTGATAGCTTGTAATATGTCACTTTCAATAATGTTGTTTATTTTGAGGACGTCTTGTAAGTGTTGGTTTGACTTTATATTGTTAATAAAGTGGTTTTGGTTATGACTTGTTAAGGTTTCGATCTAGCTTCCGCATTTGAGTTGGTGAACCTGTCTTAGTTTATTAATGGTTCATAGTTGATATACTGAGAAGGTGTAACGGGATATTCGGGGAACGGTTTTATGTTGGGTTTCTGTTGTTTGTTTGAAAAAAAATATATATATCCCCGGAATCTTACGTTACCTAACGCCTTTTTGGGAGAAGTGGGATGTTACAATCATGGTGCAAGTTCTTTCCTTCCTCCTTTCGCATGCAAGCTTCTACTCCCTCTATTCTTGTTAATCTTCAGTCAATTCGATTAGTTTTAAAAAGAGCTGAGTTTTAAACATTTTGCATGTTGGTATTTTCTGGTTGGAGGGGCTTAGTTGGGTCTTGTTCTAGCAGCCACGGAGAGTTAGTTTCCCTATCAAATTTCTTGTGGAATGAAGATAGGTTACTATGTGGATAGTGGATATGGTTTCTGTGGTTTCTTGTAATATGTTATTTTGTATGCTTGCTGGGAGGTTGATATTGTGGCCGAGGGAACAGTGCATGTGCTTTATGTGATTTTCCATATTTCGTCATCCCAAATGCATGCAAGGGTCGGGATTATACATTTGGGGGTTACATGTGAATGTGTGCTTGGTCATGAGCATGATAGTTACTAGAATATTTATGTTGTTAGACACGAGCATTTCATTCGATATGTGGTTTCCTATGTGGGTAAGCGTGGCTTGATGCATGGTTTATAGGGATTATGTATCACGTTTATACTCATTATGCCATTGCATTTTATATGTGCATTTGCATGGTTCTTGGCTCCAGTTCTAGTATTACAGTTGTATGGTGTCGGGTAATCCAAATTGAGTTTATGTTGACAAACATTCTAACGTGCCAAGTGAGCTTCGGCTCATGTTACAAGTGTTGGTCACTCCTACCCGAGCAAGCTTCGGCTCGAGTTATAGGTACAACTTGCCTTTAGGGCAGCAGCAGGTTTGTGTTATGAACTTTGGTGCTAGTACATTTTATTTGGGCCCCAAGATCTGGTATGTGCATAACTTTTGTTATACAGTTGGTACCTATTATTTCATATATGATTGGTTGTCATGCTTTGCATGAGTTTTGCACTTGGGTACGAGTTATTCTTTAGCTTCCTTATTCTTGTCAGCTTTTCCTTCTTATATACTTGCTAAGTCTCGTGACTCACTTTTACCTCTCTTCATTCCAAGTAAGGGCAAGGCCAAAGTTGAGGGTGAGTCTAGTGGTGCTGGACCTACCTGAGTAGATGGTGCATAGGACAGACTCTGTTGATCTTACCATGGGGGTTGAGTTGTATGGCAGGGCTGTTGTTTCTTTTGAGCTTTTGGTTAGCATGTATATATATAAATCCTGTAGCCCTATGGGCCAATTGTGTGTTATGATGCATACCTAGGTTATGGTCTATGCTACCTTTGTCAGATTTATGTTTAGGTATATGTGATTCAGGTGTGCATGCATGGTAGGTCTGTCATTCCCTTTGGCTTCTTTTTCCTTCGAGGCACCTGCCCGAATTCTTTGGCTTGGTTGGGGAATCCAGGTGGGGGGTCTCATGGCTAAACTCTTGGAAGCCTCCAAACATGACGAAGGGCATGACTTTGCAAAGATGACTTGAAACGAACAGTCATCATATGGGTCCAAATAGCACATTGGATCTGATGCTCCAACTGAGAAGCAGATCTCTCCTAATCCTGAAAACATCTGTTATTACGTTCCTTCTAGATATAATACACCAAAGCATGAAACACCAGCCTATTAGCCACCTGCCAGGGGCCTTTTCCATTTCATCTAGCAACTACCCAGAGCATACCCGTATCTCTTCGATGCTATGGCCAACTGAATATCTTGGATCTACGAAAGAAAGATAGCACCTCTCGAGAAAATGGACACTCAAAAAAGAGAAGACAATGAATTTCCGCATCTGCCCTACAAAGGAAACATCTATTCTGGAAAGATAAAAATAGGTTAGTATGATCGAGTGTAGATAAACGCTCTCGAATCGTCAACTAGAGAATAAACTTATGGGTTTGGATACCCACAAAAGACCACACTAGCTTATACCAAGGAACCCGAGGGTGCTAAACGTGAAGATCCTAGAATACTGCCCTGACAGTAAAGGCTCCATTCAAGGTCGAGAGCCAACATGGCTAATCTCGATGCTCAAAATGAGGGAGACAAGGGAAATGGCTACGAATTAGGTCAGAGTCCAAGGAAAAGGAAGTCTTCGGCCAAATCCAAGATCCATCTTCAATAAAATCCACTTCCTTAGATAAACTTGCAATACCTAATTACCAGGGCAATTGGTGAGAGAAACGATCAGTGAGAACACCTAACAGGTGCCATTAATCATGCCCAAGGAATGTACTACGATTGTCCCTAATCCTCCATCCAAACCAAGATCTCAAAACACTTCTTAGTGAGAATAACTTTCTCTAGTACCATAGACAGGCATAGGGTGTTTTAACTAGCCAGAAACACTCCCCTTTAATCCGATATGAAGGCAGCCATTTAACCCTAATGGACTCCTTATCCTTTAAGAGTAAATGCCAAATTAACTTGGCCACCAAGGCTTGATTCCAAATATAAAGAGGCTTCATACCCAAGCCACCTTGCTCTTTAGGGTAGCAAATCTGTCTCCATACCACCTTCGCTTTATTAGAATTAGCCTCAATACCACTCCATAATAAATTTCTGATTAATTTCTCTATCTCTCGGATCACTCACTTCAAAAGGATAAACACGAATGCCCAGTACACATAGATCATAGATAGAATAGAATGCACCAATTGCAGACCCCCCCTCCCCCCCCCCCCCCCCCCAAAAAAAAAAAAAAAATAGTAACCTACTGCTCTTAGAACAAATCCTATTTTTCACCATATTGATGATAGGTTGGCAACTAGCATAGGATAGCTTGGAGGATAGCAAAGGCACCCCCAAATATCTCATAAGCAAATTGCCTTTCCGAAATACCGAGGCATTGAATATTTCTTTTCTTTGAGATTCATTTGTACATGAAACAAAGCAATCACTCTTTGAAGAGTTAGCGTTGAGACCAGACATAGCAGAGAACCTCTCCAGGAAAGACTTCAATAAGCTCACTAAAGTAGGGTCTCCATGAGAGAACAAAAGAAAGTCATCTGTGAACATAACCATCACCAGCTGAGACTACTCGTATTTTCAATGAAACTGGAAATTAGAAGTCATTGTACTTTGGCGCACAATACCATGCAAGATTTGCATCACAAGAATGAATATGTAAGGGGAAAGAGGGTCCCCTTGTCTCAAACCTCGACCCCTGGGAAAAAAACTACCCATTAATCTTAATCGAATATCGAGGAGTCATAACACACTCATGAATCTAGGTACAAAATTGCAGAGGGAAATTCATTAACTTAAGAACCATTAGGAGGAAATCCTACTCCACTGTATCATACATTTTAGCTAAATCCACCTTCATCGCACAGTGCGGAAGTCCCTTATGGAGATGGTATTGAAAAACCAACTCTTGGGCTAGCAGGACATTATCTCCAATAGACCGCCCTGGCATGAACATCACCTGAGCCTCATCCACCAAACCAGCAAGCACTAGCTTAATTCTATTGGGTAGGATCTTGGTAATGACTTTATACAAGACATTACAATAAGAGATAGGTCAAAACTGTAATGGTAACTCAGGGTATTGGACCTTGGGAATGAGACATATGACAGTTGCATTCATTTTCCTCAATAGGCAACCCGTAGAGAAGAAACCACAAATCGCATCCACCACATCAAGACCCACAATCTCCCAAGCCTTTCAAAAAAATTTAATAGTAAAACCATTCAGCCCAGGGGCTTTATCATCACCCATACTAAAGAGGGTTCTCTTAATTTCCTTAATTAAAATGTCGGCAATGAGCCATCTTCCCCCACTTATCTTGAGATAGGCGCCTCTCAATTAATAGGGTAACATCGTTAGGGTGCAAAGGAGATGAACGCATACTTTGACTAAGAAGATTCTAGAAATAGGATACTATAATACTCGTAACCTCCTATTTGGAATCTACATTAGAGCCATCATCTCTTTGAAGGCTAATAATGTGGTGTTAATTCCTCCAAGCCAGCATAAACTGGAAGAAATAATGGGTACAACGATCTCCTTTTGCAGACCATTTAATCCAAGCACGAAGGAAAAAAAAAACTCAGATTCTTGCGCTAGACCTACCATATATTCCTTGGTTAGGTTAAGATCCTGTTGTCGGAGCACAGGGTTATGGGGGCTATCATGCAAAGCTTGCTAGAACGTACGTAATCTAGCACGAAGATCCACGACGTTCTCTGAGACATGCCTACTAGAATGATTAAGGGTCTTCATTGTTGAAATAGAAGTGCTATGGCACACACCCAAGAGGGGGGGTGAATTGGGTATTTTAAAAAACTTGATATCTTTTTGTTCCAAATGAGGTTTTAGTGATTTAAAAAATAAAGCATATAAAATAACAAATGCAAAACTTAAAGAATATATAAAGCAAGAAAGATAAAAGGCACGAAGGATTTATAGTGGTTCGGCTTAAACCAAGCCTAATCCACTACCTTAGCTCCCACTAAGGATTTTGCAAACAATCTACTAAAACCTCCTACTTGAACCCAAGTAAGCCCTCTAGCAACAGGTTAGGAAAATACAACCTCTTACTTACACAAGTAGGCTCTCTAGCTACACAAGTTAGGAAATATAAGAATTGAATAATGAAGAGAAGATCTAAGAGATAAGTCTCTTAGTTACAAAATCTCTCAAAATACAAACAAGGCTTGAATGAATTTATACAAGTTAAAATCAAAGCCTTGAAGAGAGAAAAATAAAACACAATCAATATAAATACAAATGTGTATAAGATGTGAGTTTACATTTATTCTCATTTGTATTTACATCAACTATGCGTGCTCTTCATAGATTGATGTTTTTATCTTTAACATGATTTTAATGTTGACCCAAGAAATGTTTTTTGTTCTAAGTAGAAGATTAGCGCATTATAAGGGAACATATAAGAAAATATTTTTATTTTGAAAAAATATCTCCCGGTATTTTGATAGCTAATATTCATTGTTGTTAAAATGATTTTTAATGAATTTTTCAAGAAATAAAAGGTATGTATTTTGAGAGTGATAAATTTGTTAAATCCCAAGTTTATATTAAAACTAAAATTCTATTTTCTTATAGTTATGCATTTTGATTTTTTAGATATTTTTATTGAATCTAAATGAGGTGTACTTTCTTATTTACATTTATGTATTAAAGTAAATGGAAGGTAAAATATAAATTAAAAAAAATAGCATCCTTAACTGCTTTAAACTTATTCACTACCTTAAACATAAAACCCCCATACACCCAGGTGCTCCAGCTAATAGCCACCTTATCCAGAAAAAAAAGGTGATCTATAAGATGATTCATGAACCTAAAAGGACTCCTAGAATTATGAGGATTTCTCATTAAGAAAACCACCACGGAGCTATGATTTGAAATATTGCAAGAAAGTAGCCTTACTCTCCTAATATTGATCAAGCCAATCATCATTAACTAGGGCTCTATCCAATTTCCTGAAAATACAATCCTCCCCAGACCTCTTATTGTTCCATGTCAACTTTGGCCCATTGAAGACCAAATCCTAAACTGAAATAGAGGAAATAAAATCATTAAATCTACACATCCCCGAAGTCAAAAAGGTGTTACCACCTGTTATAACACCCTACTTTTTAAAGCGTATTATAACTTAGGAAACTCTAGGCTATATATCTTTTTCAAAAACAATCTCAACATAACACATACTCCCAAAATTTCCATCTACCCCACTATCATGGGATTCATACATCATATAAGCTAGGCTAGGTACTTGATTGATAGCAAAAGATAAGAATCGAACATTAACTATAAATAAGTTTATACATCATCCTTCAAAACGTTCAGAATTCAAAATAGCATAACTTAAATACATAGGTTGCATAAACATATATATATATATATATAACATGCACTCTTGTTAAGTGCCATTACATGCTTCTTCCATGCTTACTTCTGCTACAATCGTCATCTGGAATGGTTGAATGTTCTAGAAACAAAGTCAATTAGATGCTGAATCATCTAAGTGAGGTTTTATTTAATAAAATTATATGCATGACATGCTAAGTGGAATATACATCATTTTCCTTACATGCTAATTATCATTTATGCGACCCTACTTCAAAGGGCGGGATGTGCTTCAAGCATCTGTGACAGATTAGCAATATCACTGCTCCATGCGATGCATGCTAAAGTTTTAAGAATGTACATATGCATCACAATACATCATATGAATGCATTTTTATATGTATGAGGCCTCATATCACATGACAATATATCAAACAAAGCATTTGTGTATTATTTTGTAAAATAACCTTCACCTCAATTTCGACTTAACTAAACCTCGGGAGTTGAATTGACTTTGATTTTCATACTCTAATGACCCCTTAGACAAAAATTGAAGTATTATTATTTTTCCTTATTTATTATCATTTTTTTTCTTTCTTTTCCTATTTTTCTTTTCTTTTCTTTTTTCTTCTTTTCTTTTTCACTGCCTTACACACACCCGCATTCTCTTTCCCATGCGTGCATGTGCCCATATGTGCAAGGTACGCGCTTCATCTTCTCCCGCTTCCTTCTCGTCGACCGACCACTAATTTCTTCACCTTCCTAGCTACTTTAGGACATTTTGACCACCCTAGGATCAGATTAAACCAGAAAATCGATGAAACATACCTTGAATTGACGGATTTAACTTCGGCTTTGGCAACTTTCGCAAAACTTCAACGAGCTTCGAATCCCGTTTTCCTGTGCTCCAACAACCCTCAAACTTTCCAGAAATGCTCCTTGCGTAGTGGGGAACAAAAGCCCCTTATCCTTCCTCTCCAATTTCTCCCCCAAGCTTTGATTTTCAAATGCCTTATCCCTTCGGTCGGAACCGCCTATTTATAGAGGGTTCCACCACTTCTCCAGCTAATTAATGGTCGATCCTTGGCCCCCCAAGCCTTACCTTGGCCACTGGAAACCCTAGTTTGCCCTAACAATTCTTAAAAACCGTCCCTTACCGACTAAGTAGCCCCTGGTTTTTCGACGATGGGTTAGCTAGTTGACATGTCTTCTCTGGTCGATTTCTTGGCCATCCCTAGCCATGCTTTTGTGTCCCTTATGCCTAGGACCTCTGTTTGCCTAGTGCTAACCTACTCCGGCTAGCTTTGGTTTACCACCGGCCCTACCACCAGGCCTTGCCGGCCATTACAACGATCTGCTACTATATTTATATATATATATATTATGTATTGTATATTATGCATATAATATGGTATGATTATCACATAACATTTTAACTCCAAGGATTTAAGAAAATACTAATTTGACCACTTTAGGTCCAGACATTAATTATTTTATTCATAAAATTCTAGGGTATTACACCTTTCATCTCAGAGTTATTGCGACAGACATTAAAATCACCAAGGATGAGCTAGGGCTCATTAACAACTGACATCGCCACACCCCTAAGAGAGTTCCACAAACGAGCTTGATCCACTTCCTTATTTCTAGTATAAATGCAAGAAAGAAGAAAGGGAAAGTTAATCCATGGGCCAGTGACTCTCCCATGAATGAATTGCTCAGATCTATTCAGGACAACCAGATTAAGGACAGACAAATCATAGCCTATCCAAATACGACCCCCTTCACAAATGTTATAATTAAATTCCCATTTTTAGAAAGGCATGATAAGATAGGAAATCTCCCTAGCCTACCCTTCACGAACCCTAGTCTCTAAAATAGCCATAATCGATACCTTATAGTTGAAAATGAGTGACCTCATCTCCCACTGCTTAGGGGTCTAATTTAGCCCCCTCACATTCCAAGCAGCAATCTGCATCATTGAATCCTCTAGGGCATCAAGTCCAGGTTCATGGACATTTTTTTATTTATCTCATTGTTCTTCTTTTTTCTCTCCCTCTTCGCTTTGGATTTAGTCCTAGTTTGAACTTTTTCTGAACTCGTACTCGTTGCCCTATTGGATTCGAGTTTTCCCCCATTTCTCTCGTCATGGCTGTAGAAAACCCATGATCCCTTCTATCCCCATTGTCTTCCTCCTCAAAATTTATATCCTTTGACTCCATAGGAGAGTGGGTATGTTGATCCATTTTTTATCAAGGACAAAATATATTAACTAATGCATCAAAAATCTTTAGGGATAGAGTTTATAGAATTCAATAAACACATATGATCAGACTCACACTTCTCAAGGCTAGAAAATGACCCTATGTCCTTATCCCTAACAATCACCACTTCCTTACTTTTTTTCTTTTGCACTGTTATAAATCCCTTCTTTTGATCCTCCGAGCCTCGGTCTTCTACACCTTTGGGGTTAGGTTTAGGTTGTCTTAAGCATCATGAATCTGGGTGCCCAAAGACCCGACAATGAGAACAGACTGATGGTATCCATTGATACTGAACCAGAAGCTTGGAAATACGACGATCCCTAGTAGCATCATCAAGACCTTGATCGATATCAATGTGCTTTGGAAATCTAGAAGAGACACTAACTTCAACACAAACCCTAGCATATTCCAGCCTCGATCTATCTTCTGTCATTGGGTCTGCATGAAGAAGTCTCCCTATTTGGCTTGCCATTGTTGAAATCCCTTTTAACGACAATCCTTCTAAAAGAGGGTTATGAATCTTTATCTAAAGAGGAATCAAATAGTGAGACTCTTTTGCTAAATTCATACTCACCTCCTAGCATTTCAAAATAAATGGGCGGTCCACAAAATGATACGGACCTACATAAAAAATTCTTAACATATTTTCATGGGAATCAAATTGGAAAAAGAAAAAACCACAATTATTAGAAAGAACTTCATATTTAACTAAAGGAATGTTAGATGACATACCTAATGGTGGAAAATATTCCAACCAAGTAGGAACTCGTTGGGCTTGACCTTCAGTGACATCTGCCCAAGATTTGATTGGTTGCATAGGAGGCCTCGATTGGCTCCTATTAATTAGTCCTTGCTGGATGAAAGAAGCAAGTTGAGAAGAATTATTGGGCCTAGTTCCTGTAACTTGGTTGTTGTCTTATAGGGCTATTGGGCCTTTGTTTTGGGCCAATGAAGTTGGTCCTGCCCGACCTGACCCTATCCCGACTCGGCCACACAAACTATCTTCCACACTACCTAAACCAGCACCAAGGGGCTGATCATCCTTCTCCAAATGGCCACTTTCTGGTTGGTAATTGGAGAGAATTTAACGCCCCAAAAAAACCCTAGTTCGATGGGTTCTCCTTCCCAGATCTCATTTCAAGGATGGATCTATCCTTCTACGTACAGCCTAGCTGGAGATCTCGCCACCTGTGAGATCGTCGTCGTCTCCACCACTGGCATCATCACCATAGATTCATTCACCTACCCAAATCTCGCTTCAAGCATGGATTTATCCCTCTGTTGCAGATCTAGAGATCTCGCCATCGGTGAAGTCTTCATCGTCTCCACCACCGACGTCAAGACTATCAGTTCATTCACCTGATCAAAGCTCGCTTCAAGCATGGATCCATCCCTCTATTGTTGATTTGGAGATCTCGCCACCATTGAAGTCGACTTTGTCCTCACCACCAACATCATCATTATCAGTCCATCATTGGGGATTCGATTTTCTTCCAGCAACAGAAAGCTATTTGGGTTGTCCAAAATTAGATCGCCCATCGTGGATTCATCTTCCTATAATCGATTTGGGGATCTGGCCACATGTCTTTTGCTGCTATTATGGAGATTACCATCATGCATAATATACAGTTCTCCACCATCTTGGATCTCCATTTTCAACTCGATTTGATTATTAGATCGACCATCATCGTTCTCTAAATAATCACCATTAGAGGTGCCTATATCGTGGCCATTCTCACCATTCATTGCCCAATTAGAGGTCGAATTTCGAGATCGAGACCGACAAACTTGTCTAGAAAAACCCCCCATCGCTTCGTTCGATAGGAGTCCAACTTCATGGCCACGATCTCGTCAGTGGTGACCGGCAGGAACGTGCCATATGATCAAGATGTTGAAGCTTTGCCATTCGATTTCACAATATTCTCTCTAGGTAGAGAGAGAAACCCAATGATTCTCGAAATTTGAAAGTTAAATGGATTAATACATACGGTGATCCCTTAATAATTAAAAAATATAGTGTTTGGTCTCTAAAGTGCAAAATGTCAAAATTTAGTATTTTAACTATTAAAAATTGTTTGTTCAAATCCTTAACGGAGTCATTATCTACGCCACATAATTAAGATGTTACATCACATAAAAAAATTCACGTTAGCGAGACACATTAAATTAGTCTTAATACACATCAAATTAGTCATAATATGAAATTTAGGTCTTTTTTTTAATTTGATTGTCTTTTTTATTATCTTTAGGTTTTTTTTATGAAATTGTTAGGTCTTTTTTGAAATTTAGGTCATTTTTTAATATTTTTAGATCTTTTTAATGAAATTTGTAGGTTCTTTTTAATTTATTTTTTAAAATTATTTTTATCAAATTTTTTATTTTTTAATAAAATTTAGGTCATTTTTTAAATATCTTTAGATCTTGTAAGAAATTTAGGTTCTTTAAATTAAATTTAGTCTTTTTTTATATGAAAGATCAAATGTCAATTTTTTTAATTATTGAGAAATTAAATATTATATTTTTATATTAAATCTAATAGGATGTGTTGTGCTAACATGGTGTTCACTTATAAAAACATACGCGCGTGTACATGCGCTAGCAGGCCTCAACAAAAATAATAATAATAATAATAATTTTTAATAATTTAAATATTAATTATTAATATTTTACATTTTAAACAATAAATATTATTTTTTTAAATTATTAAAAAGTCTCCGTGTATATTACGCCAATGTTAAATCCCTCAACCTATCTTTTGGGATGTGGGTTTAATTAGTGGAAGGACACATGTCATTGTTTAATTTGTTACTTGGCCATAACGACACGTGGTGGGGCAAGATTCATTTGTTCTCTAAGGATAATTTAATAATCTCACCGCGCGGGTGATCCTTGGTCAAGCACTTAAAAGCAAATTAATTAATTATGAAAACACTAATAAAGACACCAACAATTGAAACCCAACTAAAAGAGAGTGAATTTCTTATAGACGCTTGAGGCAAAGTCTATTCGTATATATAAAAAAAAAAAATCCTACTCCATACAAAAATTCTTAAATATCATAAAAATAAGTCAATTTTAGCAGGTTAAGGATTCGATTTAACAAACACTGCTGTACGGAATTAATTATTAAATACTTAATCACATTTTTACATTCAAATAGTTCCGACAACAATTTGTATATAAAATATAATAAATTTTCAAAATTAATTTAAAACATAATTAAAAAAGTTGCCCAACGAGACCTTCCACCCGTACCACAATATGAGAAATTAGAGCCTTGTTATTTTGTCCAAAAACTTCATAAAAAGGCTTATTGAGAGTGGTTAAAATGATAAAAATGCCACTTTGTCTGCTTGCTGCAACCTCTCATCCCCTCTCACTCCCTTTCTCATGCTATCACCTCAAGCAACCTCCAGCACTTGTCGTTGTTTTCTTTGTATCAACTAGAGGTGTCAAAAGAGTCGGACAGCCCGCAGACAGCCCGACCCAGCTCTTTACTGTTCAAACGGGCCCCGCCGAGCTCGGCCCCCATTGGGAGCTGGGCTGGGCCAAAGAAATTAGGCCCACGGCCCGGCCCGTGGCTCGTTGGGCCCTTATGGGCTAGGCCCATGAGGCCCATGTGGGCCAGTAAGGCCCTTACTCATTTTTTTTTTTAATTTTGTTATTCTTTTAGTAATTATTGATATTGGATACTAAAAAATTTAATTTCGCAATATATATAAATAATAACCATCAATTTATTTAAAATTTTTAAGTTAAATTTTTTATATATTTAAATTATAAATAAACATTCTTCTTTTTATATGTACATTATTTTTCATATCAATTCACAAGAAAATTTATAAGGCATATAGAATTTTGAAATATACAATGATGAAATAATATTTAAAACTTAAGAATTAAGATAGAAAATATTTTAAAAAGAAAAAAACTAATTTTTATATATATATTATTTTGATATTTATATATGTATATATTATATGTATTATTTTTAAAAAAGAAAAAAAAAAGGGCCCGGCCCGGCCCACTAGGCCCTATGGGCTAAGGGCCCGGCCCGGCCCTCTAGCCCACGGGCTGGCCCGGCCCCTTTGTAGGGGGGTCGTGGGCCGGGCCAGGCCCTATCCATGGCAAAAGGGCCCGGGCCCGACTCAGCCCTTTTAGTAAAAGGGCTGGTCTGGCCCGTTTAAAAAGCCCATGTGCTGAGTCGGGCTAGACAGGGCCGGGTCGGGCCGACCCTTTTGATATCTCTAGTGTCAACGCAGATGCAGTGTCGATCTACACTAGATGAGGTGACGCGAGGAAGGCGTCGGCCATGGAAAGAGAATAGAGAGGAGAGGGGAGATTGCTGAAAACAAGTAAGAAGGTATTTTTGTTATTTTAACCACTCTCAATAAATTTTTATGTGAGGCTATAGGGTAAAATAATATTAATCCGGAAATTATAACTTGTGGCACACGATGAATATGACATGAGAAGAAAGGATTAAAAGATAAATAGATTATTCAGACGTACGTACGGGTGATGAGTTAAAACTAAAGAGGGATTGTGGTTGGTGGCGCAAGGAAGAGGCAAACAAGACGTACGTGGAGGAGAAAGGCTGCAAGTAGACATGGCCAAAATTGAACCGAACCGGCGGTTCGAACCGGAACCGGACCGGCCGAAACCGGACCCGGAACCGGCCGAACCGAAACCGGAACCGGAACCGGACTGAACCGGCGAAATTCGGTCCGGTTCCGGTTCAAGGTTCCGGGGAACCGGAACCGCCGGTTCCGCGGAACCGGAACCGGAACTGCCATTTCCTATTTTCTAGGGATTTTTTTTTTCATATATATATATTTTAAGGATTTTTTGGTATATATTATATATATATATTTATATATATATTTTTACATATATATTATTATTATATATATATATATTTTTATTTCTCCTTCCTTCTCATTCTTCTCCCGAATTCCCTTCTTCTTCCTTCTTCTTTCCTCTTCTGCAACGCACAATTAGGGCAACAGCCACCGTGCACCGCCTCCATCGGCCGTCTCCACCATAGCCATCGCAGCACCTGCGTAACCAGCAGCCGCAAGCCACCGCGTGACTTCCTCATGCCCTAGCCGCCGATCACCATCTTCTTCTTCCTCTTCCTTTTCTCTGTAACTCACAAATCGGCCAATCAGCAACCGACCGCGAGCCTCGCCACCACCTCCGACGGCCGCCATCGCCGGCTCAGCAACCACCCCAGCGTTGCATCGCCATCAGCCGCAAGCCATCGCTTGGCTTCCTCACGCCTAGTCACTGATCACCAGCTCCTCCCAACCATCACTGCCGGCACAATCGGCCGACACCTTGGCCAGATCCGGTCACGTAGTCACCGCTGCTTACTCCCTCGCACAGCCGTCGGCCCTTGCTCGGCTTCCCTCAGTCGCCACAGCGACCCTCGTCGCCTCTGCAACTGCTGCCATATTGGGGTCGATTCGACCCAATCGGTCTGACCCGACCCGACCCGATCTAACTCAGCCCGACCCGACCAGATCCGACTCGCTTCAGGTTTGATCCATTAGATCTGACCCCTATCTAATTTGACTTATCAGATTAGATCTAACCCATATCTGATTTGATCCATTCAATTAGATCTAACACATATCTGATTTGCTTAGATCTAACCAAATCCATATCTATCATGCCAAGGCACAACACAATGAACCCCCGGTCTCGATGTGGTGCCTGTGTAGTATTAAATAGAGGATGTCATCCACAGTGCATTTTTGCTCCTTATTTTCGTTGTGAGGGTGGTACTGCTCATTTTGCTACCGTTCGTGAAGTTTATACTATCAGAAATGTCGTCAACCTCTTGACTCCGCTTTCGGTAAATGACCAATTTTGGGCTTCCGATACACTTCTCTTTGAAGCTCAAGCCCGGCTTCAGGATCCTGTTTATGGGTGTGTATCTCACATTCTTGCTCTTCAGCAACAGGTTAGTGAGCTGCAAGCTTATCGAGCTTATTTGCAAGATTCACTATTCGCATATTATTCTTCGCATCCCCTACTTGTTCCTCCATTTGATCCAAATTTCAACTGGAGCTCTAGTCCTCCCACCATCCCAGAGGCTACTCTACCTCACCCTGGCGAAATGAGCAGCAGCCAGATGCCACTCTCGGATGACCTTGATGAGCTAGGTCCAGTCATCTTTGGCCACCGCCGACGTCCTTGAGCATTGGCACATTATCAGTTTTTATGGTTTGCCCCCCTCTTTTTTTTTTTTTTTTTTGACTGTACGGCTTGATCTCTTGTATTATATTTGAACATATGGAATGAATGTTATGTTTTGAGTACTTTAACATTTCATTTCCTTGTCCTTCCCTCAATAGCATATCAATTACAAATAAATTATCTCAACCTCTTACAATTACATTTAACAATTAAAAATCGAAACCAAACCGAACCGAACAACGGAACAAGGACCAAAATTGAATACAACAATATTTAAAAAAAATTAAAAAAATTCGGTTTGAACCGGAACCGGAACCATTGACCGAACCGGCTCAAACCGTTGACCGAACCGGTCCAAACCGTTGACCGAACCGGCACGAACCAGAACCGGAACCGAACCGTCCCAAACCGCCCTTGGGCGGTTCGGTTCAGGTTCAAAGATTTCTTGAACCGGAACCGGCGGTTCATGAACCGGAACTGGCGGTTCATGAACCGTGGCCATGTTTAGCTGCAAGAATGTCGCCATGCAATGCAACCACTCCTGTCCTGTCTACGCAAATGTACGTCTACGTACGTGCGACTGACTGCATGCGTGCGGGAGCGTGCACAAGTAAATGTCAAAACTCTCTAAAACAATTTGCAAAATCACTTGGCAGGCAATTAATTAATCTGTATTGTTTCGTGTTTCTCTAATTTTGGAACCCACAATCAATTTTGAAAACCATAATCCAACACACCCTCACAACCAACCGCTAAATTAATAGTATAACTTATTCCATGTACTTGCAGGCTGACTTACAGATGCGCCAACATGATGCATCATTACAATCATCAGCAGTTGGCCCAACAGAAGATAGTGACGCTGCCGGACAGCCCTTGCAGCCAGCTTTTGATGAGACATCATTATGGTTAGAGGTTGCAGGCGAGAAAAAGAAAGGTCGTGTATATGGGATGGGGTCAGAAGCATACGTTATTCTCAGATCTTATCATATGTTGTCACCATCGCCATCACCTCCACAGTCGTCGTCTATCTCACTTGCTGACCAAATTCAACAAGCTGTTAGCGCAGCTATACAACCATTGACCCATCGTTTGTCAGACATAGAAGAAAGATTACTACCGCCCTCAAATCCTTCGGATCATTAGGAGGATCCGCCATTGCCATGGATAGATATTACATTGTATTATTTTTATTGTTCATGGATAATGTGTTTTATTAATGTTGTATGGATTTCTTGTATGAATTTAATATTGTACGGATTTTTTTATGAATTTAATATTGTATGGATCTAATACTGTTTATATCAGGTTTTTGCATTATTTATACTGTGTATATCAGGTTTATATATAAAATTTTATAAAGATATTTTTTTTAATTAAATTTAAAATAGAGACGGATTTTGAGACAGAAAAAATCCGTCTCTAAATCCGTCTCAAATTGCTTCAAGAATTCCTCTCCAAATCTGTCTCTAAATCCGTCTCTGATAGAGACGGAAAAATCCGTCTCTAAATCAGTCTCAAACAGAGACGGAAAAAAACAGTCTCTAAATCCGTCTCTAACGTTTGTCTCTAAATCCGTCTCAAATAGAGACAGAAATAATCTGTCCCTAAATCCGTCTCTAACGTCTGTCTCTAAATCCGTCTCTAAATCAGTCTCAAACAGAGACGGAAAAAAACAGTCTCTAAATCCGTCTCAAACAGAGACGGAAATAATTCGTCTCTAAATCTGTCTCAAATAGAGACGGAAATAATCCGTCTCTGATCGGTCTCAAAAGCCGTCTCAAATTTACCGACGAAGGTTTTAGCGACGGACCAAAATCCGTCTCTAAATCCGTCTCAAACTTAAATCCGTCTCTAAATCCATCTCTAAATCCGTCTCAAATTGACTGTTTTCTTGTAGTGAAACCTTGTACATGTACGATCCTTTTTTGGGGCAAAAGGGTCATTTCGAGACTCGGCTGATTACTCTCCCTTAGAATGAATTAATATAAATAACAAGAAGTATAGTTTATTAAGCAGAGGAGCTTACACCTGTCCTAATTAAGGAATAATTATGTATTAAAGGGTAGCAGCAGCGGAGCTTAAGATTGCTGCAAGGCCAAAGAGCGACAGGACGGCAAGAACAAGGCAAACCCATTGTCTACCTGTTGTTCAATATTAATTTCGTATTACGCTTGACTTCTTCCACTTCGGCATTGTCGTCACTGTAATCTTGTCTTGCTCCCCTGCTCCCATTTTGCCTCTCTCTTTTCTCAAAGAGTTTGGTCTCATTGACCATCTTCAAATCAAAAGAGAGAGACCCATATGTTACCTGTCCTCTTCTTCTTCATGATATATAATGATAAATAAAATTTTGATTAAAGTTGGTGCATGGCCGGTAGGTCAGATCTCTCATCTCAAATTTAAGTACAGTGTTTACTGATTATTTTTATAATAATTTGTGAGTAAACTTAACGAGTTCAGAAATAAGAGAGTTGATGACACTGATTCAGATTATTCTTACCAAAAGTTTTCAGATAAACTGAACAACCAGTGTATATGTTTCCACCAAGTTAGAAGATATTATATGTTATATGTTATGTCAATAATCACTTGAATTTAGGAAAGAAGAGCAAATTTTATCCATGCTCCCATTGGCTTGAGGCATTTTTAAGAAGACTTTCCATGGTTAATGCACTTTGCCATTTAATATTTTTATACTTTACAGTTGTTCAAAGACACATCTTTCAAGAGAAAATATTCAGTAGAAGCGTAATATATACCATATTGTTGATAGTGAAGCCCCAACTCAACTGAAGGCTGCTGGACGGAAGGCTAGTGGGCTTGACCCACTTAGCAACCTCCAGCAGTCTCTTATAGGATGGATGGCAATTGGGCTTGGCCCATTCAGCAATCTCCTGCGATCCGTTAACTCGATGGCCCATCCAATGCTCTCCCATATATAAAGCTCGGTCTTCGTTTGTTACAACAGCATTCGTCCTTAACCCTAAATCTGCCGATTTTCTCTCAGAACCGATCTTCTCTCTTGGCTATTTAAAACCCTAGCTGCGACTCATGGAGATACACTGGCGCTCTCAGATCTCTTCCATCTACTACTGTCAACCTTACCTTTGGTGCTGTTTGAGTCCTACAGATCTTGTGTGTTGGCTCGTTTATGGTTGTAAGCTATTTCTGTCACTGATTTACATATTTATCTTGCTGTATTTTGTATTGAGCGTTGAGGAGTTGAGGGTGTATATCTATCATCATTATTATAGTGCAGTGAGCTCCCTTAAACCGGAACTCAACGTGGATGTAGCCCTATTTTAGGGTGAACCACGGTAAAACCTTGTGCCTCTTCTTTTACTGTTTTTATGCTTGTGTTGCTTCGATTTATCTTGTGGGAACAAACTGTTATTTTCTTCCTGTGTTAGAGTGGTTGGGATATTTTGTATGTGTGTATGTGTACGCCCCAGCCCAACAGTGGTATCACAGCCCTAAATCGATTACCTTGTTTATCTTGCTATATGTTTTCTGTTCGTGTTTGGGTAACTGTCCTCTAGGGTTTTTTATGAGAGATTCAGTCAGTGAGGGTTTGCTAAGAAAATCTCTAGTAGTGACCAGGGGTTAGGGTATCCGATTGCAAGATGACTACCACTAGGTTTGATATTGGGGTTTTCGATGGTAAAGGGGATTTTGGGAGTTGGAAGAAAAAGATGAGGGTTCTGCTCTCACATCATAAACTGGTAATTGCCCTAGAACCAGATGATAGGAAATGGACTAGGGAACAATTAGCTCAGACAGCTGAGATTAGGGAAGAGGCTTATAACCTTATTTTTCTGCATCTAGGTGACACTGTCATTCGAAAAGTAGATGGAATAACCTCACCTCTTGACCTTTGGAATAAACTAGAATCTTTATATGCTGTTATGGCTGCCCCTAATTTAGTTTATCTCAAAGGTCTGTTATTTAATTTCAAAATGGACACCTCTAAGTTTATGGATGAAAACATAGATGAGTTTACTAGGTTGTCTCTTCTTCTAAGGGGAACTGATCAAGCATTAGGAGACACTAGTGAAGCAATGATCTTACTAAATTCTCTGCCTGATGATTATAATGTGGTAAAACATGCTCTCCAATACACTGGTATAGTCCCTACACTTGAATTAGTTATTTCAGGGCTAAAGGCTAGAGAACTAGAATTAAATGCCTCTAAGAAACATGGTAATGCCCTATTCACAAAAGGGAAATTTCATAAGAAGCAATTTAATTCTGAACCATCTAATGGATTTAACTCTAAGGGCAAGAAAAGGATAACAAAGGAAAACAAAAACCTAAATGGAAATGTTATCATTGCGGTAAGGAAGGCCATATTAAAAAGTACTGCTATGACTTAAAGAGAAAAAATCAAAAGGCAAACCCAACTGATCCTGTAGGAACCTCAAATTGTTTAGCAGAAGTCTTAATTGTTTCTGAAACTTCCTCTAGTGAATGGATTATGGATTCAGGATGTTCTTTTCATATGAGTCCTAACCTAGAATGGTTTCATAACTTTGATGATAATGAAAAGGGAACAGTTTATATGGGAAACAATCATTCATGCAAAGTAGAAGGCATAGGGGACATATCACTTAAACTTCATGACAACAACTTAAGAATTCTCACAGGGGTAAGATATGTGCCAAATTTAAAAAGAAACCTAATATCACTTGGTACTTTAGATGAACAAGGATTATCTTATAAAGCTGAAAGAGGTTCATTGTTTGTATTTAAGAATGATAAGTTAGTTCTTTTTGGTACCAAGAAAAATGGTTTATATGTTTTGAATGGTTGTTGTTCTTCATACTTGCCTGCTGCATGCACTGTTAAATCTGAGGGAACAGATCTATGGCACTTGAGGCTTGGTCATATGAGCTTGAAAGGTATGCAGGCTTTATCAAGCCAAGGCTACCTAGGTTCTCTAACACCTGACTCTATAAATTTCTGTGAGTCATGTATCCTTGGCAAGCAACGCAGGTTGAGCTTCCCTAAAGGAACTCACCTTACGAAGGCATGCCTAGAATACTTACATACAGATCTTTGGGGTCCATCTCAAACACCTACTCAAGGTGGAAACAGGTATTTTCTCTCTATTATTGATGATTATACTAGGAAGGTCTGGGTTTTCTTACTTAAATCTAAAGATCAGACATTAGACAAATTTAAGTCATGGAAAACTCTAGTAGAAAATCAATCAGAAAGAAAAATTAAAATTTTAAGAACAGATAATGGGTTAGAGTTTTGCAGCAAAGAATTTAATGAATATTGTAGCTCCCAAGGCATACTTAGGCATAGAACAGTAAGATATACACCTCAACAAAATGGAGTAGCTGAGAGGATGAATAGAACTTTATTAGAAAAAGTCAAATGTTTATTACTTACTGCTAACTTGCCTAAATCTTTATGGGGGGAAGCACTAAACACAGCTGCATATATAGTAAATAGGAGTCCTTCAACCGCATTAAAACTTGTTTGCCCAGAAGAAAAATGGACCAAGAGAAAGCTAAACTACAATCACCTTAAAGTTTTTGGGTGTGAGGCCTTTGCTCACCAGTCTGAGGGTAAGTTGGACCCTAGATCTAAGAAGTGTATATTCTTAGGATACCAAGAAGGGACTAAGGGATACCGGCTATGGGATAGGACTTCAGGTGGAGTAAAAATTATAATAAGTAGGGATGTTGTATTCAATGAAGATAACTTCCCTTGCAAATCCTCAAATAAAATAGAAGAAACTTCAGAATATCATGAACATAGAGGTGGAAATTATATTGAGGTGGAGCACCGAGCTGGTACCCATGACCAGCTGACAGTACCTGATCCTCAGGAGTCTGATCCAGTATTAGACAGTAACTTAGGAGGAAATTTTGAGCACTTAGGAGAAAATCCTGAGCCTAACCATAGTGAAATTGAAGTTGAAGAGGTGGCTGAAGACATCCCTCAATCAGATCTCAGCAACTATCAGCTTGCTAGAGATAGAAGTCGTAGAGAAGTAAGACCACCTGCTAGGTTTGGCTATGCTGATTTAATCTACTGTGCTCTTATAGCAGGAGCTGAAATGAAATCTACTGAACCTTCTTGTTATGAAGAGGCCATTAAATCACATGAACACCAAAAATGGAAACAAGCCATGGATGAGGAAATGGCATCTTTAAAATTAAATGGAACATGGAAGCTGGTTGCAAAGCCTAAAAACCATAAGTTGGTAAAGTGTAAGTGGCTATATAAACTGAAAGAGGGAATGAACAAATCTGATCCTATTAGGTATAAGGCTCGCCTAGTTGCTAAGGGGTTTACCCAAAGGGAAGGGATAGATTATACTGAAATTTTTTCACCAGTTGTAAGGTTTAAAACAATTCGATTGATGCTAGCTATTGTTGCTCATTTTGACCTAGAACTAGAGCAATTAGATGTTAAAACAGCTTTCTTACATGGGGACCTAGAAGAACTTATATATATGGATCAACCTGTTGGATATGTAGATTCTTCTCATCCAGAACATGTTTGCTTACTTAAAAAATCTCTATATGGATTAAAACAATCCCCACGGCAATGGTATAAAAAGTTTGATGATTTTGCATTG
Organism: Diospyros lotus; assembly: GCF_014633365.1. Taxonomy (NCBI): domain Eukaryota; kingdom Viridiplantae; phylum Streptophyta; class Magnoliopsida; order Ericales; family Ebenaceae; genus Diospyros; species Diospyros lotus. Next base: position 15,947,450 of record NC_068348.1, on the reverse strand, counting down.
AAAGCTGGTTTCATTAGGAGCAACTATGATGCCTGTTTTTACTTTATAATATCTGATGAACCTGTTTACTTGCTTCTTTATGTTGATGACATTCTATTGATTAGCAAATCTAAGGTTAAAATTAAAAACCTAAAGTCTCAATTAAATGACAATTTTGATATGAAAGACTTAGGTCCTGCAAATAAAATTCTTGGTATGAAAATTGAAAGGAATAGAAGCAAATATTTTATGAAAATTCATCAGCATGATTATTTGGAAAAAACAATAATTAAGTTTGGCATGGCTGGCTGTAAACCTGTAAACACCCCCCCTGCTGGACATTTTATTTTATCAAAATCTCAATGCCCTAAAACTGATGCTGAACATATTAAAATGGAAGATATTCCTTATGCTAATGTAATAGGGACTATCATGTATTCAATGATAAGCACTAGACCTGACCTTGCATATTCTATTTCATTGCTTAGCCGTTTTATGTCTAATCCGGGAAAATCACATTGGGATGCACTGAATTATGTTCTGAGATATATTAAAGGTACAACCAGAGTAGGGTTAAGTTATATGAAGAGAGGTGAAAATCTAGATCTTGTTGGGTATGTAGACTCTGATTTTGCAGGTGATCGTGACACTAGAAAATCCACAACAGCCTATATGTTTTCTCTTGGAGGAAATTGCATCAGTTGGAAAGCACAGCTGCAGCCATTGGTTGCACTGTCTTCCACTGAGGCTGAATACGTGGCTTTGACTGATGCATTCAAGGAAGCCATTTGGCTTCAAGGTATACTATCTGAAATCCACTTACTGGTAAGAAATGCTGACATATTTTGTGACAATCAGAGTGTTATACACTTGTGTAAAAATCCGGTGTACCATGAACGATCAAAACATATAGACATAAAATACCATTATGTCAGAGATCAGGTTGCAACAAGAAAGGTAAGCATTCAGAAAATTCCTACTGAAGAAAATCCAGCCGACATGGGGACTAAGGTGGTGTCAACAGCAAAATTCAAACACTGTTTGGATTTGCTGCATATTGATGTTGGTTGACCTAAAACCAACTAGAGTGATAAAGGTAAGAGGTTGAAGCATGCTGCACTATTAGACAGGTTTGTGTTGAGTCTTCAAGGTGGAGAATGTTGATAGTGAAGCCCCAACTCAACTGAAGGCTGCTGGACGGAAGGCTAGTGGGCTTGACCCACTTAGCAACCTCCAGCAGTCTCTTATAGGATGGATGGCAATTGGGCTTGGCCCATTCAGCAACCTCCTGCGATCCGTTAACTCGATGGCACATCCAATGCTCTCCCATATATAAAGCTCGGTCTTCGTTTGTTACAACAGCATTCGTCCTTAACCCTAAATCTGCCGATTTTCTCTCAGAACCGATCTTCTCTCTTGGTTATTTAAAACCCTAGCTGCGACTCATGGAGATACACTGGCGCTCTCAGATCTCTTCCATCTACTGCTGTCAACCTTACCTTTGGTGCTGTTTGAGTCCTACAGATCTTGTGTGTTGGCTCGTTTATAGTTGTAAGCTATTTCTGTCACTGATTTACATATTTATCTTGCTGTATTTTGTATTGAGCGTTGAGGAGTTGAGGGTGTATATCTATCATCATTATTATAGTGCAGTGAGCTCCCTTAAACCAGAACTCAACGTGGATGTAGCCCTATTTTAGGGTGAACCACGGTAAAATCTTATGCCTCTTCTTTTACTGTTTTTATGCTTGTGTTGCTTCGATTTATCTTGTGGGAACAAACTGTTATTTTCTTCCTGTGTTAGAGGTGGTTGGGATATTTTGTATGTGTATGTGTACGCCCCAGCCCAACACATATCAATATGTTGAGGTAGCTTCACATATATATTAGCATTATCTTGGTATGTATATACATGACAAAAATCAACTATTACATACATCACAATATAATTTTAGATTATATTATCTCACCTTTCCTAGGAAGAACAAATGTATATACAGCTCAAAAACCAAAAAGAAAAGGAAGAGGTAATTAAAATGTAGGCAATAAAACCACACTCTTGGAATGAAGATAGCGTTTCAGCCGCGAAGCATCGGAGCGTCCAATTAGCTGACACTTCACGCTTTGACCTCTCTCTCTCTCTCTCTCTCTCTCTCTCTTCCCCCCACCCACGGGGAATCAATGTGGGGTTCGTCGTATATAAAACTCTCATCCCCGAGAGAACTTTATTTCTTGAGGAAACAAATTTATTAATTACATTCTCTTTGTTGTTGCTGGATTCATCATGAGGAGAAACGGCAGAGGTTTCAAGCTGCTGGGAAGAAGACTGGCCAAGGCCTTCAGATGGGGCCTTCACAGTTACAGGCGAAACAAGCCCGCAATCGCAAATTACCAAACCCCCGGACCATCTGGAACTGGTGTCGTTCGCTGAAGCGGGGTTGTTTTGCTGAGTCCAAGCCCAGTTACATCCGGGTAGGCCGTGGCGAGATTGAGGCCGGCCGGTGGGAAGTGCCGAAGGGGCACCTGGCGGTGTACGTCGGCGAGAGAGAGGACGATCCGCGTAGGTGTTTGGTGCCCGTGATTTACTTCAACCACCCGCTTTTTGAGAATTTGTTGAGGGAGGCCGAGGCCGAATACGGTTTCAACCACCTGGGTGGGATCCAGATTCCCTGCGGGCTATCCGAGTTCAAGAACGTCCAAACGCGAATTGCCGCCGCAGACGGCCGAGCTGGAGGTTGCGGCCCTAACGGAATCGGGAATTTAAAGACATGTTTTAGTTGTAGTTGGGGCCTTAGAGAATTCGAGGTGTAATTGTCTTTTCCTACAACCCACTTATTACTTACTTTCTTTTTGCATTTCCCCTGGCCCATTTACTTATTTATTGTAAACCTAATGGAAAATAAATAAGACCTTTATTTAGAAGAAAATTTTAAAATACATCCTATTTACAAGAATTTAACAAATTTGAGTGTTTACCTTAAATATTAGAGTGTTCGTACAAATACTAAAGCGTTTGTTTTGTGCTAATAATACTAATAGGCAGTCAAACTTACATCCTTAATTTATTTGTAGACTTTTAAGATTTTATTGATGGGAGATAAGACCTAACCTATCTAGGATTTGGTTTCCAAGCCAATCTAGTATCTGTACCACACTTGCACAATCATTGAAGCAAGCCCAGGCCCCTCATTTGTTCACAGACAAAATAATTAGCACAAGTGGAGTATCTTTGTTTTCTCAGCAATATTCAGTGCTGCACTGTTGCTTATTGTAGATACACATGTTTGAAGATGTAATAAATTCAGGTTGTCTATCCAGGTCGATTTGCCCATAATGAATTCTGGATTCAGCTCTAAGTCAAGATTTAGACCCGAATCCAAATTCAAATCCGTAATCTGATCATATCTATCGTTGTGTGTGGTTGCAAAAGAAATAACTGTCGATTGCAGTTGAACTCCATTTTCTCTTGTGGTGGGAGTAGGTAGTTTAGAATAAAATCTTGTATATGCCAATATTTATATATTGGTTTTATAAATTGTAGAAGATGATGCAAAAGTTGAGAAAGAGAATGGGTGCTTAGAAACTCTCAAAATTATTTAAAGAATTCTCTATGTATGTGTGTGTGAGAGGTTTTTAGTCCGTGGAAACAAACGATTTCTGTTGTGATTTCATTTCATACTAAGTAACTCAACCAATTGATCCTACTTTCACTATATAAACCAAGTAAGTCGGGTTTATTAAATGAGTCACTCATTTTCATTATTTCTAACATTGGTATCAAAACGTATTTGATTGTTTTTTGGTTAAAAAATCAGTGTGTGTGTTTATGTTGAATGAAACATATACATAATACATACATATTTACAATGATTTTTTTATGTATATACGCTGAATAGATATATTAATATACACACAAAAATTGCATATTTTTGTACAAAGTGTTTTGCTATATGTATGTACATACCAATGTCGTTAAAATCGGGATTTTAAGTAGGATCGACAAAGGGTCCATAAAATCGGATCGTAAAATCGTAAGATTTTAGAGATAATTAAAAATACCCTTTAATTTTTGTAAATATATGTTTATAATAATATAATTTTGTAGAAAATGAATTAATATTATTTAATAACTTGATTATTCCTTATTATAATTCAAAAAATGATACTTCCCAAATATAGCTCAAAAACTAACAGGTTGGTATAGGCAATTTAGAGGCAAAATATAGGTAATTTAGAGGTAAAATATAGCTTAAAATTCTTTAGAGGATACTTTCAATGTCTTCCATTAGATTTAGATTACAATTTTTTCTTGATTTAACATTGATTAAATCAAGTAATATCCCAATTTGGGATTGGGTGGTCCATTAATTAATTACTTGTTTGTCTTGATTTACTTATGCAATCAATGTTAAATCAAGTAAAAATTATAATTTAAATCAAGGAAATTGGAACTTATGTAATTAATGTTAGATGCTATGTGACATTGAAATTTATGTAATCAATGTTAAATCAAGTTCCAATTTAGAGGCAAAACATAACAATTCATTGCATAAGTTCCAATGTCAGATGCTATGTGACATTGAGACGTTGGAAGCATCCTCTAAATTACAACTTAAATCAATAGAGGTCTTTGAATCGTAAAATCGTTTGGGGATCTCTGAAGCGTAAAATCGTACATGTAAAATCGAGATTTTATAGGATTTTATCCCAAATTAGATTTTACATGGGATTTGAATCGTTTGGGGGTCTTCGAATCGTAAAATAGTAAAATCGTACGCGTAAAATCGGGATTTTAACAACAATGGTACATACAAAATCAGAGAGAAAAAATATTAGAGATTCGGCGAAGAAAGACTCCGTCAACCATCTTTTTCGTGAGGATGACCGTTGCCGCGTCTATCTTTTTTGCATCTGGCCACTTCTTTGGTGACTGCAATGATTGCCAGTAGCTTGTCTCTTTTACTCTTTTTTGGTCCAAAAGGTGAAATCGCTTATCTCGGGAGCCTCCCATACCCGGCCTGACAGGACGTGGGAGGAGGTTAATCATGGTGACCCAGCCGGACGCAGTGGCTAAATCCGAGCTCACCGCACACAAGGAGCTCCCCTCACTTTTAGAGAGAGGTACCTCACATTGCCGCTTACGAGACTTGATTCTTGATCTTAGTTTAAAATTCACCATGAAAGGCACTTCGCGCCCCCTTTTTTGATCAATTGAGCTGCCCATGCGAGCATCTTTTAGTCTTCTTTAGGTGGCTTTGTGGTTGCAAATGGCAGAGACGGTGACGAAGATGATCAAATGTGTTGCTGGTGGAAGTGATGCAGTGAGTAAGAAATTAAATTTGCATGGAAAATGACTTTCTTTCTTTTGAGTTTTTTTTGTCATTCATGAGTACACTTTCTACTATTGAATTTGACATCAAAAGTGTTCTTGATTATCTAAAAAGTACTTTTTTTACTTTCTCTGCCCATATTTATCTTTAGATGTAAAAGTAAGGAGTAAATTGAAATGAAATGTAAAGTAAATTACAATTGAAATAAAATGCTGGATGCCGAAAGCAAATTGAAATGACAGATATTTTTCGATTTTATCAAAGTGATCATTTCAATTTAATGTCATATTTGATGGCTTATTAATTCAAAATTGAAACGCAATTGAAATTGAAATTAAAATGCAAGTTGAAATGCAAACACATTGCCTTGAAATTCAAAAGCTGAGTTTGTGATTTAAGGTCTAGTTTGGCTAGCTTTCAATTTACAAAATATTTTTTGCCTTAAGGTTTGTTTGGCCCATCTGTTAAATAAAAAATTCTGAATTATTTTTTTATGATAATTTAATTCAAAAAAAAATTATTGTTATTTTTTAATAATAAAATAAATATTATTATTAGTTAACAATAAATATTTTTATTGTGGCATATTGATGCGTACCATTTGCATCAAATAATAAAATTATTCTACTTATAATAAATAGTAATGGCAAGTAAAGGTCGATCACGTAGACTAGCCAATCAAATTTAATATCATAATAAATTAATGAAAATAAAAAAAATATGGGGGGTTTAATGTTAGTAATTAATTGATAAGTAATAATTTAAAAGAAATAGAATTGAGTAACTAAATTTAATGAAAATTATTTACGACTATAAATTGATCACTAATCTCTAATAGATATATTTTTCTATAATGAAATATTTAACCAAATATTGTCAACAAGCAACACAAGCTTTATCCTCTCTAATTTAATTAATCTCGGCTCAGCACCCAAATTAATTCTTATCAATAAATCAATTGGTATTAAACAATTCTCATGAATTTATTGATAGCATTACGAACTGAGAATGAGTTAAAGATTAATAATCGACCAGCGCTATATTATTTAATCTATTATATATTTCATTTAAGCAAAAAACAAAAATTAGGATCATAATTATTTTACTTAATTGTCATTTCAACTGAACATCATAATAATTACGGATTATGAATTCAGTTCGACTATGAATCACACAATTAAATCAATTAATAAAATTTTGTAATTAATTAAATCATGCGATCATTAACATATAAAATAAAGAAACACAGCTATATTGAATAGAAAAATAAATAAAAAATAAAATCTCACAATTTTACTAATTATTTTTAAATTTCTTAAATCAACTAAAAAATTTTAGTTAAACATAATAAAATAAAAATAACACTAAAATCTAAACTACCTTCCCTTTCGTGTCAGGGGCGGATTTACGTGTGAGCTGCCCTGGGCTTCAGCCAGGGCAGCCCACAAGAAAAATGAATTAAGTAGGCTTAAATTTGCAATTCTTTGACCCCAGCCCACCCCCAGCCCCCCTCTGGAAACCCTTCTCTTCTCCACTTCTTCTTCATCTTCCAACCTCACTCTCGCTCTCTCTCACCCTCGCCGCCTCTCGCTCTCTGCCTCCTCTTTCTTTCTCGTCCGGCGTCCGCTCGCGCTGGCTCTCGCTTTTTGCATCTCTCTTGCTTTGCTCGCGTTGCGCTCGCCCTCGACCCCTCTTGCTCGTGCTCGCCCTCGACCCCTCGCTCTCTTCATCTCTCTTGCTCGCGCTCGCCCTCGGCCCCTCTTGTTCTCGCCCTCGCTCTCTGCCTCTCTTGCTCGCCCTCGCCCTTTTCTCTTACTCTCGCTCTACCGCTCTCGCTCTTGCCGGCCCTAGCTGCTGCGACGCTGCCTCTCGGGTCTCGGCTCTCGGCGTCTTGCCCTCTTGCTCGCCCCGACGCCCTTTGCTCTGTCTCTCGGCCTCGCCCTTGCTCATTGCCTCTGCTTCATTCGATTGAGAGCTAAGTAATTTTTTTTTTGCCTCTGCCTCTACTTAACAAGTAAAATAAATTGTTTGTGGGTTTCAACTTTGTTATTGATTGATTTGTTAAAGTTGCTGTCTTTTTTGAGCAAATTATAAGTGATTTTTTTGTTAATTTTGTGTCTGCTTAGAGTTGGCTGTTTGACTGCTGCATTTAATTAGGATTAGGAATACAATTGTCAATTGTTAATTTGTTATATTGGCCTTGCATTTGTCTCAAATCTTGAGTTAAATATTTTAATTATTCGATTATTGAATTATGTTATTTTTTTTTGTGTATTTTAGAATTTAGAATGGAACAACGAACTTCTCCGAAAAAAAAAATATTATTATCTTTTTAAAATTTTAATTTCCTGACCTAAATTTTTAGATCCGCCCCTGTTTCGTGTTGTCGCCGCGCCTTGCGCCGCTTGCTGATTCCTCCTCCTCCTCTGCGTGAATTCCCTTCTTAATTCCGCCTGCTGCCTTGTCAAATCCCGTCCACAGCCGCTTCTCTGTTCCCTTCTGTGTTCTCCCCCTCCACCCAATTTTCTCATATTATATATATATATATATATATATATATTATAAGCTATCTCCAATTTTTATGGGCCCATACAATTTGGAATGGTCAATCCCCACTTATAATATGCGGAGGAGGGCCTTCAATTCAATTGCCTTCAATTAGCCTTTTCACTTTATATTATAATATATAAGTGGGCTCTCAATTTCTCCCATGACATCTTCAATTGCAATTTTGACTTTAATTTCTCACGCATGCCTTCTTTACAATTGCTTCATTAATATATTATAATATTATATAATATACTTGGGTCTCCTCCACATCTTAAATTCCAATTCCAAGTCCAATTTCAATTTGGGTTTCTCACTGCTTCACCTTTGTCTTTCCTAAAAAAATTATTTAATATATAAAATTCATATAAACACGTCTTTTAATTTAAAAAAATAATAAAAATAATTAAATAAAAATATATATAATAATACAGACAAAAATTATTTATTTATTTTATTTTTTAAACATAATTTATTAAACTTTGTCACTAATGTCTTATATATAAAAGATTATTACAAATGGATATCTTAAGATATAAAACATGATTAATAGACTATTTATAAAAAGAATAAAAATATAAAATTACGAGTTTATCACATATTTTGAGATTATTAGTTAACCATAAGTATATACATATTTATTTTGTACAAAATTATTTAAAGAATTTATTTTTCAAATTTTTACTCTACTATTTTTTCTTTAATTAGTTTTTAAGAAAATGACACGAGTGAAAACCCCAAGAATCATCCGAACTATTGCTTAAAGAACCCAAGTTATGGAAATGAAAAGATAGTTAGATTATTATCCAATGATCACTACAACAAAAACGGGTTTTAACGACAGAAAAATCAGTCGTTGAAAGTTGATTTCCGGTCGTTAAAAAATTATAACGACGAGAATTTTTCCGTCGTCAGTCGTCGTTATTGCCTCCGCGGATAAAAGTCTTTAACGACGGGAATGATAAACCCGTCGTTAATTGTATTAGCGACAATATGACTCACGTCGTTAAAAATAATTATTAACTACTAAATTATAAGTCAATAACGACAATATTTTCCATCGTTAATAGTCTAAACAATTAGCGACCGTATGATTCTTGTCGTTAAAAATAACTTTTTAGTTATCAAAACACAAACTAATAACGATAATATTTCCTCTCGTTAATAATGTAAACAATTAGCGACAATATGATTCCTATTGTTAAAAAAATATTTTTTATTTTTTTATTTTTTTTAATAGTATGAAAACAATTACTAGTCATCAATGACAAAAACATCATGTTTTGATATAAACCACCAAACCTATATATCATTATCCATATCAAATTGAAATAAAACTTATAAAATTAAACATGTCATTCAAATAACACCAAAGTAATCATTATCCATTAGCATTTACACACCAAAAGTAGTATATATATAAGTGTTAATTGCTAACAAATTACACCAAAAAATATGTTCAACTAAAACTAACACTTTGTCAATTGTATATACTATTCAAAACTAATGGACAACAAAACACTATAAAGTCATAAAACTGTTCATGTTCTCCAAGACAGTAGTTGTTTCCTTTAGAGTCTTGTTGTTTCATTAACCTACAAAAAAAAAAATAAATAAAACATGAAATTAGAGTCAAAGAAATGTTCATGTTTTCTTTATAAAATGTTAGAAGTAGAATTAATAAAGCCCAAAACGTTTCCATCACAAACTACATAACATACAATCACTAAAATGTACCAAAACATAGAAACCCTTAAATATAGAGTAGATTGAGATGTAGATTAACAAAAATACAAAGCCTTAGTTCTATGGAATGGGGCCACCTATATGAATTCTAATCTGTGAATTATCTTTATCCATGACCATATCTTCTATAAGATCATTAGTCCTATGACCCAACATAAAATATTTGGAAGATGGCAAGTATATCATTTTTTGCATTCATGGCTAATCTCACAAATCAAAAAGCCACTTTCTCTTCATGCAACAACTTTCAAACATAAAATCTCCTTCCAGTAATCCATGAATCCATATTGGAATGATTCAAATCCTATATTTCAAAATTCTCTCTTTTTTTTTTTTTTTACAGCATTAGAAATCACTAAATCAGATCCTATATTAAAATTTTAAAGGCTTTTTAGGTTTTATATAGATATATATATATATATGTATGAATCATGATTGATACATTAATGCTCTCTACGAAGACTCAAAATCTGCTCATATTTTAGCTTCCCTAGCATCTATACGATAACCTTTGTAAGAAAGCAGAGGAAGCATCCAATAGCCATTAAGCATGGACATTCCAAAATAGGTTATGTAAATGTATTCAACACGTATGCCCATGTGATATGCAAAATATGCGTTCTACAAGCATAAGCTGACATTGTATATAAATATCAAATACACAGTATAGTTATTGTCTTATATAAATAAGTGTTAATGGAATTGCTTGCGGCTTCTTCTAGCTTCATTTTCAGGAATGCACAAGTTATGGTTGCTCTATTACTTTCACAATTCTTCAGAAAACATTATTAAGATCTCCTAGCTTTGTGTTGATAGGTATAAGAGCCTTTATTCCCATATCTTGACTTACCTAGAGAGTAAAAATTTTGTGTCTTTTGTGTCACTAGTTTTGATCAATTTGGATAGTTATTTACATATTTAGCTTTCTTGAAAATTCTTACAAATTAGGAAGATTTTGTGAAATTGGTAAAATTTTATTCTAGACGTTTTGGTAAATTTGTTCCATTTTTCTAACAGCTGTGACTGATGTGTATCTCTATCACAAATTCAACAAAACTAGCTTTATTTGGTGCTACAATTCTAAACGACCTTCCATTGTCTGCAACCACCCATTTTTTACATTCATGGCAATTCTAAATTTCTCTTAGTTTAAAAAAGAAAATAAAGATTTCTAAAATCTAATTTAATTTCTAAAAACATAATTATTTATATATGATGTTTATAGGCATGGAAAAAAAACTTACAACAAAATCTTTAAAGGAATCTTATGAAAAAATTTAGAAAAGAATAGACCATGAGTTGTTTATTAAAGACATACCCTCTTATTCACCCATAACTTACTTTTGGCATCTAACAAGCCCACATACAACACACTATATAAAAATATAATTAACATCTAAGGCTCACTAGACGAGTCGTTACATATTAAATCTTATTACTCACAGGATACATATAGTATTAAGCATTAAAAAATTTTAAAAATGGGTGATCACCCACCACCCGGAGGGAGTGATTAAATCTTATCACTCACAGGATACATATAACACTAAACATTAATAATAAAAAAATAATGGGTGATCACCCACCACCCGGAGGGAGTGATTAAATCCTATCACTCGCAGGATACATATAGTACTAAGCATTCAAAATTTAAAAAAAGGGGTGATCACCCACCACCCGGAGGGAGTGATTAAATCCTATCACTCACAGGATACATACCTCGAACAATGTTGGTCTATCATCCAATCGCATCCAATTCCTATCCATCGTACTAGATACAACAAAAATTGATAATATTAGAGATAGATTAAATTACAGAGCACGAGAATATGGGATAAAAACACTACCAGTATTCATGTACATATAATTGGTGCTGAGCTTCAACTGAAGTATGAGAATATGACCACAAACATAACCATTCTAGATTCAGCTAAAATAACCATGCAAACCATGTGTGTAACCTTGAAAATGAAATTACTTCAAATTCATGGTAGGGTATAATTAAAAATTAATAGTAGGTTCAGGGGCATTCAAAGTTAAATATGAAATAAAGAAATATTCATTGCCAACATTGGGTATCCAACAATTATAGATTCAAAACATGCTATGTTTTATAACTTAAAATTGCTACTGGCATCTTTTTCCTTGTCTTTTGGAAAATGTTAAAACACAAGTGAGCAAGTCCAAAAGCATTCTCCAGGTTTAGGGAAGAAGACAATTCCAAAGAAATAAAACACAACTCAACAAAATAATTAACGTGTCAAAAGAAGAAAATATATAATTTAATAAAAATTTACCTATCAATTGCACATCAAATGGTCAAATGCCAAGAACCCTCTTTGAAGCCTCTCTCACAACAGCAAATGCTTCCTAAAATGTAATAAACAAAGCCATTATTATTGAATTTAAAAGGCATGCCTTACGTGAGATTGGTTCTGCAATATTTAGTCAGAACATTGATTTTTCACATATTTCTTTCTAGTGCTGCATACATATAATGTTCTAGTAACAAAGTGATAGAGAAAATTCTAATAATAATGACAGTTGTTGACTCAATTAAGCATTTGGCCAACTACCAGCTATGTGTACTAGTTTGTAAGAGAGTCATACTTAATAAAGGGCAGTAATTTCAGTTCAACACGTTCTATTATAGCATAAGTTAATTACTTCAATTGGTATCTGTTTAAATGGCTGCTAGAGAGAGGAGGATCCAAGAGAAGCCTAGCAACTTGTGCAAACAATAGCTCAAATTCCTCACTTCATCAAAAGGTCAAGTGTTGTTCATGGAGGTTTGTTGTATTGTACAGTAAACAATTTATTATTCCAGCGTGAACATAAAATGTTTGAAGCAAATAATTGAGAACATACAATTATCTAGAAAAGAAATAAACCGTATAAGTACTTGAATATGAAAACTTATCTATAATTATCTCTTGGTCATCAAAAGCATGTTAGAATTTTAGCAGTTGTGAAATTAAGAAATACTTGTAGTAATAAAATTCATGTGCAATCAACTGTAACAATTTGATCACATATCCTTTTCTTTTATCTCAACTTAAACAAATTCTATTGTACTAAAATTCAAGTCAAGCGTAAATCTAGCTGTAAAAGTCAATTACTAATATCCTTCTTTTTATAAGTCAGTAACTGTAATAATAAAAGACAAAAATAGAAATAAAGTTACCATTATCAAGAAATTATTACTAAGAAAAAAATAGATTATGTCCCAAGGGAGGGAGTGTAACTACCTCAGAGTTGTAAAACCTCAGCTCTCTTCTAAACTTCAGCCCTCTCTCTACTTTTTTAATAGGATTGATAGGATGAATAAAATCCACATTGAGCATATCAGAAATCCAATCACTCCACTAGCCATTTTCAAATAAAAATAACACAACATGGAATCTAGTGAGAAACATTTAAAACTAAAATCTTCCATCATAAAAATTATAGAAAGAAAACATCAGCATCGTAGCAATTGAGGGAATGCATCGAGTACCTAGGGTATGTGGGAACACTTGCCCATGCATAATGAACAAAACCCTTGAATATCTATGGTTGAATATCTTCTTCTTTGTCAATTTATGCTACTGCAAAGGATTGGCAGCATTACAAATATAAAAATGGTGGATGCTAATCTGCATGACATGACCTGTTTTAAGGAACAAATGGCATGTTTTCCTTTAGGAGAGCTTATACAATCAAGCAACAATGCAGTTATGGATTTAAAGTTGAGGATAAGGATACAATCAAGCAACAATGCAGACATACAATTTGTGTGTGATTGTCAGTGACCTGTAGTTCAGACACTAATGTTTTGTAAAAGAAATTCACTGCAATACAAGAAACTTCCATATATTTTCATGCCCTAGAAAACTTATAAAATGGTACCTTTGGCCAATATGCGAGAGAATAATTGATTATGTTGGAAACATCAACCTTGCAGGAAAACAGTTTGTTAATAAATGTTAAAATAGAGAGCTCATAGCCACGGCAGTTAATATTAGTCAACATGATATAGAATTTCAAAAAGACTAAAAGGATGTAATACATATTAACAAAAAAATACAAGGAAAGATTATAGAAACCAACCGAACTATCCTATGATATATAGTTGAGTGTTTTTTCACCTCAAAAGAATAATTACAAGGTAAGCTCTTGCAATAATTGGATGTTTCCTCTTTTACTCTGGGTCCGTAGAGATCAACCCGCTCCTCCAACTCCCCTCTCCCCCAATGGTTCAGCCAAAGTATACAATATATGTTTCCTCTTTTATTTAGACATTAGTTTATTATGAGCAAGATGCATGAAAGTCTGGAAGTAGTATCAGCATTATAGAAAATGAAATAATTGCATAGCGACAATTAGTTAATGGATGACATTAGGCAGTAAATTGATGCATGATAAAAACCGCAAGAAATTAACACAACAAATCAATAAAAATAGAAAAGATGTTGCTAGCAGAATAGAAAAATACAACAAAACACAGAAGAACAGAACAACAAAACGGAACAGAAAAAACACAGCAAAACGGAAAAATACATCAGCACATCAGCGAGGAAACGAGTGAGGCGCAAGAGCGAGGGCAAGAGAGCCAAAGAGAGCGAGCAGCGAGCGAGGGCGAGAGGTGACGGCAAGAAAGCCAGGGCGAGGTGAGAGCCAGAGAGGGCGAGCAGCGAGCGAGGGCGAGCTGAGAGCCAAAGAAGGGGACTTAAGGATTTGGGGGAGGATTGGGCACTTGGGGATTTTTGGGGGGGGCGCGGGGGGGGGGGGGGATTTTGGCCAAGAAAGAGGCGGGGATTCCCGGCTCTTTAATTTATTTGTTTTTTTAATATTTAATAATTTAATAAAAAATAGTATGTTATATGTTCTCTTTAATATGTTTATGTATTCTTTTTAATATGTTTATTTTTTTTAACATATTATATTATCAATAAATAGCTAATGCTCAATTATTATAGTTTAATAATTATATTTTTGTATTTATAAAAAAATATAATTATATTAAGAATTACTTATATAAGTGTTAGTTAAATTTTAATAGTTTTTTTTATTATTTTATGGTTCGAATTAAAAATTTTAGTCATTAACGACGGGAAAATAGTATATTAACGACGACTTATTTTGCCTGTCGTTAAAAATTATCTTATAACGACGGGATTTATATTTAGTCGTTAATAGTACTACATTAACGACCAAAACTAATGTCGTCGCTAATTTTTGGTCATTAATGTCTGTTTTTGTTGTAGTGGATAGAAGGGCAAAATATACGTGAGTACATCATCATTATATATGACATGATACAAAAACTTATATTTGCCTGCTATAGGGGGTTATGGATTGACGAAACACAATATCAATATTTACTTGCCACGTTGTTACCACATGATAAGAAATTAATGGGTAGCTTTGGGAATTTGGTTATCGAAATTTTTGTTGAGTATTGTGTTTTTTATTTATTGCATCTAAAAGAAGAGAAATTATAATGACTCTATACCTAAGTAACCTACCAATAGATATTATTAGTTATATTGCTCATAGGACTCATCGATTTATTTCCCATGATGTCATTCATGCAATTCCTCGTATGACTAGACGTATTGAGTAATATGTTACTCAATTCATGTATATAGTCTATTTTGCTTTTGTAGCAAATTTCTAAATTATGTGTTTATTTTTTTATCTTATAAAATGAATTATAGTTAATTATTTAATCTTTGTGATTAAATACGCATGTGTTTATTGTTAGTTATTTAATTTTTGTGATTAAATATGTTATAATAATTATTTATTAAGTGGGATTAAATGTTTTAAAAATTTATTTTTGAGGTGAAAAAAATAATAATAAAATGAATAATATTTAGGCAATTGGAATATGGGCATTGGGAACATAGTGAACTTTTAACCTCATACCTAGTTGAATATTTATTGTTAATTTTATTTAGTAAATATGTGTAAGACATGGAATTAATGAAATGAATCTTGTGTAGATTATCCTTGAGAATAGCTTCTTCCAAACGTAATGTAATACCCGGGAATGATTTGAGGATATAAACGGTATTTAATGAAGGGCATAAATGGAATTTGTGGAAAAATGAGACTATAGGGTACACTAACGTAGCTTTGGATGACCGAATTAGTCGGAGGGAGTACCCAGGATCCTAGATAGCCAAGGAAAATGGTATAGCATTGACGAGTGATTCGAGTTATGATTCTAGGCATCAAAAGAAGTTGGATCGGGAATAGTTTCCGGTACAACTATCTACCAGGTTGAGAAAACCGAATGATCGTAAGTGATGTAATATTCGAAATTTTTAGATTCAAATACTTGAGGAAATATGATGTTTTAAGGGATTGTGATGTTTGGAGATAAAAGTTTAATTTCTGAGCTAAGGGTAAAATCGTAATTTTTGAAGTTCGGGTAAAAGTGTAATTTACTAAAAATTAGAGGCATTAGCTTAATTAGTCCATTTTTTAGGGACTAAAATGCAATTAAAAATTAGTTCGGGGACCATGTTGAAAACGGTCTAAGTGTAATTATTCAAAAAGTTCAGGCCAAAGTGTAATTCTTGAAACCTTTTTACTAGGGGCATTTGGGAGATTCAGGAAAAGTCTCATAAATGACTTTAGAGATAAGGATGAAGGCCTGTGATGACGTTAAAGATAAGATGAATGCTCATGATGACTTTAAGGATAAGATTTGATAAGATTTTGTTGGATATGATTTGATTTGGATAAAGATTTGATTTGAATAAGATTTGATTTGGATAACAATAATTGCATAAAATTTTATAATGATTGTAGAAGATATTAGAAAATTTTGGAATGATTGCAAAAGATATTAGAAGATTTTTGAATGATTACAAAAGATATTAGAAGATTTGGAATGATTATAGAAAATCTTAGAAGATTTACAATGATTGCAGAAAATCTTAGAAGATTTGGAATGATTGAAAAAGATTTTGAAAGATTTGAAATGATTGCAGAATATATGTTTCTTTGTGGCTAAATTTCCAAAACCTATAAATAGGGGTTCATGGCTAAGGATTCTCTCATTCGAAATTGTGAGAAGTTCGTGCTAGACAAGATTGTTTCGGGTTTAGTAGATAGAGGGCTTTTTAAGCATACACGAAGCATCACACGCATAGAGCACTTGGGCAGCGCGTGAGAACATGTAAGGAGGTGATTTGGTTAAAAGACTTGAGGAGTTGCACGAAAATTGAGGTTGGGCACAAGATTCGAAGTGTTCTGAGTTTCGTTCAAGGCGAGTGTTTGCCCCCAAAACTTGATTTATTATGCTTGTTCTATCTGAACATGTGTGTGATGTCATGCAAAATGGTTTTGTGCATTAAAATGGTAACCGGTGACGGTTGGTTTTTATGAGGGAGATTCATCCCTAAACGTTTTGAACTTGTGCATTGCATTTTATAAAATGTTGTTTATATGATGCATTTAATTGTGAAATGTGGCATTGTCTTGCGTTTTGTGTGTATGTATGGAATGTCAGCCTAAGATGTTGTCTGGATAGTGTAGCCATAATTCTCCAAAGGCATGACGGAATAATAGGGGTATCTGATGCTGGTGTGCATGTCAGGATAGCCGCCTTGGTTTCCGTGCCAGACTATTTGGTCAGCGAAGTTGCACTAAGACGACTAGGTGGTCCATACTGTGTTGTTCATGTGGGATGTCAGCCTAGGATGTTGTCTGGATAGTGTAGCCGTAATTCTCCAAGGGCGTGACGAAATAATAAGGGTATCTGATGCTGGTGAGCATGTCAGGATAGCCGCCTTGGTTTCCGTGACAAGTCGTTTGGCCAGGGAAGTTGCACTAGGATGACTAGGTGGTCCATGTGAAATTTTGGAGTTGAGATTGTATGGTGGTTTCTGGATGCTTAAGGTGGGAACATATTCTGGTGAGATGCGTTTGCAGCCCCATTTAACCTAGAATCGCGTCGTGTCGTCGAGTCGGTATGGTGGCATAGCTTTTAGAGAGATTGCTCTTTTCCCGTGGTAGGGTTAAGCGCTGGGGATTCTCTTGGGCTAGGGCTTACCGAGTGTATTGGTTTATTTCATGTCTAGCATTCATTCATGAAAAATGTGATTTTGAACTCTCACTTAGATGATTCAGCATCTAATTTAGACTATGTCCCTGGAATATTCAAACGTTCCAGGTGAAGGCAGCGGTGCGAAGGGAAAAGGAATTGCCGAGGGATGACAGCGATAGAGGATGTTTTATATTATGTCCTTTTAGTTATGTTGTTTATTTTGAAAACATCATGTAAATGTTGGTGTAACTTTGTGATATAAATAAAGTGAGTTCGATTATGGTTTATTGAGGTTTCGATCTGGCTTCCGCATTTGAGTTGGTGAACCTGTCTTAGTTTATTAATGATTCATAGTTGATATACTGAGAAGGTGTAATGGGATCTTCGAGGAACGGTTTTATGTTGGGTTTCTGTTGTTTGTTTGGAAAAAAAAATATCCCCGGAATCTTACGTTACGTAACGCCCTCCCGGGAATTAGGGTGTTACAATTGGTATCAGAGCGAAGGTTTGAAATTTAAGAGACTCTGATTAGAGTGAGGGTTATTTGAGGATTATAAATTTCGTTGGAAATTTAGAAACTATCGATTTGAGGTCAATAGTTGAAATTTTTACGTGGAGTAATGGGATAACTGGTAGTTATCGGGGATGGTTGAGTTAGAAATAATTCAGTTGGATCAAGGATCCTAGGGATATTGAACTTAGGATGATTCGATAAGTATAGTGGAGAATCGAGTTTAAGGATTATGAGGATTGATTTTGATGATAGGGATCTCGAAATAAATGTTATGAGGATCGAGGTAGGGTTACCTTAAGGAAATGACTAATGGGAACGAGTCAAGAGTGTTTAGTTCAAATATTGATCTAGAAAATGAAGTGGTCGGGTTGTAGGATTGAATCCCGTAAAGGTTATTGGAGATTAGGAATTTTGATTATTCTTGATTTGGATTTGGACAGGGTATCCCTGATGGTTGTGGGACCCGAAAGAACTATTAACAAGATAGAGATTATCTTTAAGTGAGATTAGCACTGATTAAGAAAGTGTTTTTTTTTTCGGATGGTGAAAACTCCGAGAGTCATGGATCTCAGCGAGCGAGATGAAAGTGACAGTAGTAGCAGTCATCGAAGCCGTTCTGCAAATCATGTCACGAACGATGGACGACAAGAGGAACGATCAGGTCCTAGCGAGAATAGACTTGATCGAATGGAAAGAATCTTAGAAGGCATGCTGACACATGTAATGAGGAACGAGTCGCCAAGGCAGACTACTCATGAGTTGGATGAGTATCGCCGACAAAGACCCCCAGTGTTCAGGGGAAAAGCAGAAGACGACCCCTGCATGGCAGAATTCTGGATGGAGCAAACCGAGAAGCTGCTCCAACATTTGTAGTGCAGTGACGAAGATAAAGTTAATTGTGCTACATTCATGCTTGAGGAAGACGCTGCACGATGGTGGCAATCAGCCCATCGAGCTTTGTAAAGGACACCTAGGCAAGTGGAGCAAGATGCAAGGCCGAGGCAAACTCAACCTGTGACATGGGCTAGATTCAAGGAAGCATTTGACGAAAAATATTTTCCTCGAAGCTGGAGAGAAGAAAAGACTTGGGAGTTCATGAAGTTGAAGCAGACTGACGAGATGTCAGTGACTCAATATGACGTTAAGTTTACTCAATTGATAAGGTACGTGCCTATGTACGAAGCCGATGAGTGGCAGAAGGCACAGAAGTTTGTGGGTGGACTTAAAGTGGGACTGCAGCAAGCTCTTAGCTCGTGGACTTTGGATACCTACAACGAGGCGTTGAATAGAGCCTTGTCCACTGAGACTAATTTACTGCGAGTTGGTTTGATTCGATTGGACGAAAAGAAAAAAGATCCGAAAAGTGGGGAACATAAATCAAATGGAAGGAACTCCAAAAACAATGAGCCGTGTCCCCGATGCAACAAGATACACTCAGGGAAACAATGTTTCCAAGGTTATGTCCGTTGTTTTTCATGCGGTGAAGAAGGACACAAGGAAAAAGACTGCCCTAAGAATAAAGAGGCACCACCGATCGGGAACCGAATGAGGATCACATGTTTTTCGTGTCAACAACCTGGTCATTACTCGAGCGAATGCCCAAAGAGGAAAAAGGTGGAGCAAGTGGGAAAAGCAAACGAGGCTCAAAAACCTCGCCCTGGACGAGTTTTCTATCTTTCAAGGGATGACGAGAATAACTACCTGATAATGGAAAAAGGTATGTCGAGTTAATTCAATGTTATCAATTTATGTGCAATCATGGCCGGTGAGTTATCAATTTCTGTGTCATCATGGCATATGCATTAGTATAAGAATAGGTTGGGAGAATTATTAGTCAAATAAAATGGGTTTTGAGGATACGATTATAAGAGATATTAAGCTCTATAAATTATTTTGGGAGTTGTGCAACTGCCTGTTTTGAGCTACAACAGGATATTCTGGAAAATAAGAGACGTGCCTGGTAAGCTCGAACCATATAGAGATGTAAGTTATGAATAATTGCTAAGGATTAGGAATGGTAATTAGGACATTTTAATTGGGAGTCATTAGTAATAGTAGTGATATAATTATCACGGACCAAATTTCGAGGACGAAATTTATTAAGGGGGGAGAATGTAATACCTGGGAATGATTTGAGGATATAAACGGTATTTAATGATGGGCATAAATGGAATTTGCAGAAAAATGAGACTATAGGGTACACTGACGCAGCTTTGGACGACCAAATTAGTCGGAAGGAGTACCCCGGATCCTAGATAGCCAAGGAAAATGGTATAGTATTGACGAGTGATTCGAGTTATGATTCTAGGCATCAAAAGAAGTTGGATCGGGAATAGTTTCCGGTACAACTATCTACCAGGTTGAGAAAATCGAATGATCGTAAGGGATGTAATACTCGAGATTTTTAGATTCAAATACTTGAGGAAATATGATGTTTTAAGGGATTGTGGATGTTTGGAGATAAAAGTTTAATTTCTAAGCCAGGGGTAAAATCGTAATTTTTGACGTTCGGGTAAAAGTGTAATTTACCTAAAAATTAGGGGCATTAGCGTAATTAGTCCATTTTTCAGAGACTAAAATGCAATTAAAAATTAGTCCGGGGACCATGTTGAAAAGGGTTTAAGTGCAATTATTCAAAAAGTTTGGGGCAAAGTGTAATTCTTGAAACCTTTTTACTAGGGGCATTTGGGAGATTCAGGAAAAGTCTCATAAATGACTTTAGAGATAAGGATGAAGGCTCGTGATGACGTTAAAGATAAGATGAAGGCTCATGATGACTTTAAGGATATGATTTGATAAGATTTTGTTGAATATGATTTGATTTGGATAAAGATTTGATTTGAACAAGATTTGATTAGGATAACAATGATTGCATAAAATCTTAGAAGATTTTGGAATGATTAAATAAAATTTAGAAGATTTAGAATTATTGTAGAAGATCTTAAAAGATTTATAATGATTGTAGAAGATATTAGAAAATTTTGGAATGATTGCAAAAGATATTAGAAGATTTTTGAATGATTGCAAAAGATATTAGAAGATTTGGAATGATTATAGAAAATCTTAGAAAATTTACAATGATTGCAGAAAATCTTAGAAGATTTGGAATGATTGAAAAAGATTTTGAAAGATTTGAGATGATTGCAGAATATATGTTTCTTTGTGGCTAAGTTTCCAAAACCTATAAATAGAGGTTCATGGCTAAGGATTCTCTAATTTGAAATTGTGAGAAGTTCGTGCTAGACAAGATTGCTTTGGGCTTAGTGGATAGAGGGCTTTTTAAGCATACACGAAGCATCACACGCGCAGAGCACTTGGGCAGCGCGTGAGGACATGTAAGAAGGTGGTTTGGATAAAAGACTTGAGGAGTTGCACGAAAATTGAGGTTGGGCACAAGATTTGAAGTGTTATGAGTTCCGTTTAAGACGAGTGTTCGCCCCCAAAACTTGATTTATTATGCTTGTTCTATCTGAACATGTGTGTGATGTCATGGAAAAAGGTTTTGTGCATTGAAATGGTAACCGGTGACGGTTGGTTTTTATGAGGGAGGTTCGTCCCTAAACGTTTTGAACTTGTGCATTGCATTTTATAAAATGTTGTTTATATGATGCATTCAATTGTGAAATGTGGCATTGTCTTGCGTTTTGTGCCTACGTATGGAATGTCAGTCTAAGATGTTGTTTAGATAGTGTAGCCATAATTCTCCAAGGGCGTGACGGAATAATAGGGGTATCTGATGCTGGTGTGCATGTCAGGATAGCTGCCTTGGTTTTTGTGCCAAACTGTTTGGTCAGGGAAGTTGCACTAGGACAACTAAGTGGTCCATAATGTGTTGTTCATGTGGTATGTCAGCCTAGGATGTTGTCTGAATAGTGTAGCCGTAATTCTCCAATGGCGTGACGGAATAATAGGGGTATCTGATGTTGGTGAGCATGTCAAGATAGTCGCCTTGGTTTCCGTGCCAGGTCTTTTGGATAGGGAAGTTGCACTAGGATGACTAGGTGGTCCATGTGAAATTTTGGAGTTGAGATTGTATGGTGGTTCCTGGATGCTTAAGGTGGGAACATATTCTGGTGAAATGCGTTGGCAGCCCCATTTAAGCTAGAATCGCGTCGTGTCGTCGAGTTAGTATGGTAGCATAGCTTTTAGAGAGATTGCTCTTTTCCCGTGGTAGGGTTAAGCGCTGGGGATTCTCTTGGGCTAGGGCTTACCGGGTGTATTGGTTTATTTCATGTCTTGCATTCATTCATGAAAAATGTGATTTTGAACTCTCATTTAGATGATTCAGCATCTAATTTGGACTATGTCTCTGGAATATTCAAACGTTCCAGGTGAAGGCAGCGGTGCGAAGGGAAAAGGAATTGCCGAGGGATGACGGCGATAAAGGATGTTTTATATTATGTCATTTTAGTTATGTTGTTTATTTTGAAAACTTCATGTAAACGTTGGTGCAACTTTGTGATATAAATAAAGTGAGTTCGATTATGGTTTATTGAGGTTTCGATCTGGCTTCCGCATTTGAGTTGGTGAACCTGTCTTAGTTTATTAATGATTCATAGTTGATATACTGAGAAGGTGTAACGGGATTTTCGGGGAACGGTTTTATGTTGGGTTTCTATTGTTTGCTTGAAAAAAAAAATATCCCCGGAATCTTACATTACGTAACGCCCTCTCGGGAATTGGGCTGTTACACGTAACTACTAATTTGATAAGAGCTGAGAAATTGAATGGGGATAATTATGGAAGTTGGAGTATGAAAATCCAATATGTTCTTGAGAAACAAGAGTCAATGGAAGCTCTAAATCAAGCTATGATGGAACCTACTAAAGGAACCACTGCATAACACATGAGGGATAGAGAGACTTATAATGCTTGGAAGAAAAAGAACTTCACTGTTTGCATTACGTTGCTCAATAGTATAAAGAATGACATTATGCGTGAATTCAGAAAGTATGAGCTGACGTGTGAAATGTGGAATGCTCTTAAAGAGTAATTTGGGACGACTTTAGTTGCAATGATAAGGTAACTAACTATCAAGTTTTATACATATAAAAAGTTCACAAACTACAAAATGAGACAACATCTTCAAGAGAGGACCAATATGGTCAAAGAACTCAAGGATGTTGGTGTAAACCCTATTGATGAACAATAAGTGCAAGCTGTTATCAGATCCATATCCCACAATTGGGAGCACATGAAGATTTATCTTATGCATAACGTGAACATAGAGACAATGGTTAATGTTTCACGTCATTTGGAGTTGGAGGAGGACCGTATTAAGGCCTCTAGACCTAATATTGACATTTATATGATGGCATCTAGCTGCAAAGGCGCTCCCAAGTTTCAACGAAAATTTTCTCGTAAAGGAAAGAAAGGGAATTATGTCCTAAAGAAAGGTAAAAATGCTCATTTTAAAAAAATTGAGAGTCACCATGGAAAGGGTAAGGGACCAACTTGTAATCCCTCAAAAAAGAAGAACATGGAAAATGTGAAGTGTTACAACTGTGGCAATAGGATACACTTTGCACGTGACTATAATGAATTAAGAAAGGTACAAGCCCTAAATGCATTTTCAAATGCCATTTATGATTTGAGTTCTGTACTCTTAATTAAATCTAATCCTTCGTGGATTGTTGATTCAGGAGTCACAGACAATGTAGCAAGAGACAGAAGTTCTTCCGTGGGAAATAATACAAGGGTTGACGTTAAAGGCATTGACACATGCAAGTTGTGTATGTGTGGTGGTCAAACCTTGTATCTACATGATGTATTGTTTACTTTAGATTTTTGACGAAATCTAGTCTATGTACCTATTCTTCTTAGCTGTGGATTTGTTATGTATTTTCATGATACGATTGTTAAATTATTTTTAAATTCAATATATTATGGATGTGATAATTTACAAAATGGTTTAATAGTACTTGATGTAGAATATGCTTCATGTAGAAAATTATAAAGTACCAATTTTTCTCTCACTACTTCTTCTAGAAATTTGCATGAAAAAGTGAATATATGACATGCGAGATTAAGCCATATAAGACAATATAGATTTGATAGTATAACATCCCATATCGAGGGATAGGAAGGGCCAGAACAATTTACCCTGATAGGCCTACGCGAATTTCTCAGGGGTCACCCATCCTTGAGCTTCCCCAGCTCAACCATGCTTAACCCGAGAGTTCTTTGCCTACATTCAGTATAAAAGGCATCCAGCTGGTATTGTTTCTTTCGTTACTTATCCTCCATATATACTACCATTCTTTAAACTCTTGGGGTCTTACACTCTCCCCCCTTGAGCACATGACGTCCTCGTTATGCGACCTTACAATTGGTCCCAGCTTTCCCATTTGGAGGCTGTCATCCTAGAGGCCTGCCAGGAGTCGCTCCTTGTTCAGGCCCTCATGCCCCAGCACCACTCCCTACTCCCTACCTTCATCGAACTACCTTCTCCAAGGGTTGGTTCTGATACCACCTGTAACATCTCGCATCGAGTGATAAGAAGGACCAGAACAACTTACCCTGATGAGCCTATGCGAACTTCCCAGGGGTCATCTATCCTTAAGCATCCCCAGCTCAAACACGCTTAACCCAAGAGTTATTTGCCTATATTCAACCCAAAAGGTATCAAGCTAGTGTTGTTTCCTTCTTTACTTATCCTTGATATATACTACCATTCTCTGGGCTCTTGGGGTATTATAAATAGATTAGCAAAAGAAGATTTATTGGGGTCAAGTTGTAAAAGTGAATCTACCAATTGCGAAAGTTATCTGGCAGAAAAAATGACAAGAAAACCATTTGGCAAAACGATTAGAGTCACTTCAACATATATGGTCTAATGAATATTAGGGTCAGGCACGGAGGTGTTTATTTTATCACTTTCATTGATGACTATACTCATTTTTGCTTTGTTTATTTGATTTCTCATAAGTTAGAAAATTTAGAATGTTTCAAAAGATTTTTTTAACTTAGTTCAGAATCAATTAAACAGAAAAATTAAAGTATTAAGAACCGATAGAGGTCGTGAGTATTTGTCTGGACAATTTAAATTGTTATGTGATGAAAAGGGAATTGAGAGACAATTGACCATTCCACATATTCCACAACAAAATGATGTTGCAAAAAGAAGAAATATAACTTTTCTAGAAATGGTTAGGTCAATGATGGCAGAGCCAAAGTTGCTAATCACCTATTAGGGTGATGCATTAATTGTTGACAGCTGCCCATTTACTCAATTTAGTACCCTTCAAATCCATACCTTTTTACCCCATATGAGTTATGGATTGGAAGGAAATCTAAATTAAGTCATTTGAGAACTTAGAAAGTTGGGTCTGAGAGGCAAAAAGAGGCAAAAACATAGAAAGTTGGGTCTGAGAGGCAAAAAGAGTATATTTATAAAATACCTAACACACTTAAAATGATATGTCTTTATCGGTGATCAAGCAAGTGAAAGTGTTACCGAGTTTGAATCTCAGGATACTTTTTTTCTTGGAAAATAAGTTTCCTAGTAGGGGAGAAATAAATCAGAATTTTTCTTTTTATGAAATTGAGGATTAGGACAATTCTATTGTTCGAAATCGTCTAGTATATTTACCTGAAAATGTATCTAGAGAATCTGATCCAAGTAAGAGCGAGATGAGAGTTCTTAAATTTGTTTCTCGTGAATTTCAAATTAGAAAAAGTAGTCATGGACACATACCTCGACATCATTTTGATATTGAAGGTAAAGCTTTTCTAATTGTCCCACAAGATGAGGAAGAACCAAACTTTGTCCAAGAGACTCTTTTTGGATCTGTTAAAGAAAAATAAAAAAAGGCAATAAAAGAAGAAATTGACTCAATCAAATCAAATCAAGTTTGGACATTGGTTGACCTTCCAAAGGATCATAAGGCTATTGGAAATAAATGGGTTCTGAAAATCAAAAGAAAGACTGATGGATCCATTGAGAGATATAAGGCACGTCTAATAGCTAAGGGGTATACTTAGCAGGAATGAATTGATTATGAGGTAACATTTTCTCTTGTTATAAGATTTACTTCTATACGCCTTATCCTAGTAATAGTGGCTAGTTTAGATTTAGAATTATATCAAATGGATGTAAAAATGACATTTTTAAATGGAAAATTAGAAGAGAAAATTTATATGGAATAATCCAAAAGTTTCATAAAAGAGGGTTAAGAGCATAAAATGTGCAGACTCATGAGATCTATTTTTAGATTGAAACAATATTTCAAATAGTAGTACTTAAGGTTTCATCAATCGATTATTTTGTGTGATTTTTAAATGATTGATGAAGACTACTATGTTGAGCCTTGCTCTATTTAATTTTTAATTAAGTTTTGATAATTAAAAAAATGATATTTTTTACCTAGTTATTTTTTATTAATTTATAAAATATTTTTACACAATATATGTATTATCAAAATTAGTATTTTCCATTAAAATTATTTTTTACGTAAGTAAAAATTCATACACATATTTTTTTCCAAAATTTGAAATAAAAATCAATTTTTCACTATTGCTATAGTACTCTAGAGTATGCTACAGTGCGCTATAGTATTCTGACTATTGTGAATAATAAATTCGACCGTTTTGAACAGTATTTTTCATAATTTCTATAAATACCCTCTCAAACTCATTTTTGAGATATCCAAGTGCTTCCATTGTATATCCAAAGCACCTGAAAGCTCTCAAACACTCTTAAGTAAAACATCCAAACAATCCAAGGTTCTCGAAGCATTATTTCATATCCACCTAAGAGCCACAAGGTAAGAGGAAAAAAGTTTTTTAAGTCTTCTACAATAAATCCGAACTTCTCCATTTGAGGTTAGAAATTTATTTACTTTTTATATATTTCATTTGTCTTGTATAATTTGTTCTTATAATTATTTATTTATTTGTGTCCAAGTGTGGATAATTACTTATAATTATTTAAATTATTGTTGTTGATTATATAAGTTTTCTAAAACCGTTAAAATTTAGGTGTATTTAGTTTTCAAGGTAACCTAAGGAGAAAACCTTAATGTAGTGGTTTTCTAAAACCCATTATAATCTAGGTGTGTATTTAATTTTCAAAGTGAGTTAGTATGGAAACCTTGGTGAAATTAGTTTAGTGAAACTCCAATGGTGGTTAGACCTTAGGAAAGTAGAATAGGTATATGTGGAGGCATTGAACCATTATAAATTGTCTTGTGCCTCATTTTATTTATTCTTATTATATCTTGTGGTTTGCATTTATTATTAATCTCAAACATAATTTACTATATTTATCAAATATATATTCTCAAATACAATTATTAATCAAGAATATTTATTAAAATTGAGAAAAATTTTAATCACTCAATTCACTCCCCCTTTTGAGTGGCCATACTCTAAGAAACCAATATATTGTGTATGTCTAAAGATCTAACGATAAATTCGTGATCTTATCTCTTTATGTTGATGATATATTTTTGGTTGGGAATGATACGGAGTATCTCTTAAGTATCAAAGAGTGGTTGTTCTCCAATTTTGAGATTAAGGACTTAGGTGAAGCAACATATATTCTCGGTGTTAAGATTAAGAGAGATCGCTCAAAGAAATTGTTAGCTCTTTCTCAAGCCATATATTCGAAAGATTCTTGAATAATTTCATATGCAAGAGTGCAAGCCTATAGATACTCCAATTACTGTAAGCAAAGATTTAACTAGAAACATGTGTCCTAAAACTCCATAAGAAAAGGAACAAATAGTTAGAGTTCCTTATTCTAATGTCGTGGGTAGTCTTATTGATGTGAACCCCACGAAGGAAGGTGAGACCCGACGATCAAAAATGGTTCCTTTGCCAAGGATCGTTCTAAAACAGATTCATAATAAAGAAAACAAAGGACCTTGACCCGTTATCTATAAAGAGATAAGAACCAAAGGTATAAGAAGGTAGGGTTGATGCCACACTCAAGATAGATGAGAAGATTTGTGAGTGATAAGTCAAGGATGAACTCCACAAGATAAAATCTTGATAAGTTCAAAATAGTTCGTTGAAGAACCAAAGAGAAAACTCTCACAAAATAATACTGATCAAAAACTACATTCCTCTTGGGTTACATTGGCTTATATAGCCGAACTCAAATTCTAAATTAGAAGGAAATAAACCAAATCCTAGGCATAGTAGGAATTGATTACAAGAAGGAAATAACATAATCTGGTAAAGAAACAAGAATTATCTAAAATAGAAAAGATTTAAAACAAATGAGGAAATAAGGGAAGTTTGGATCTTATCAATCAATCATCCCCACATCTTGTCAATCAATCAATCATCCCCAAATCTTGCAAATCTTGTCAATCAATCAGCCAATCAATCAATCAATTCCAAATCTTGCAATCTTGTCAATCAATCAACTAATCAATCAATCAACCCCAAATCTTGCAACCTTGCAAATCTTCTCAATCAATCCAATCTATCAACCCCATATCTTGTTATTGGGCCTCCATAAATGCTCAACAGATATTGGGCCTCCATGAATGCTCAACAGATCTTGGGCCTCCATTAATGCTCAACGGATCTTGTGAGGCTTTAGCAACCTGATTCACATCATTTCCCCTCTCTTGAGAAAGATTTGTCCTCAAATCGTCACCTACATGAAAAGGAGAGAAATCAGCAACATTAAAGGTTGCACTTGCAATATACTCACCCGGAAGGTCAAACTTGTAGATCCTTTCAAGTAATTGAAATGGATCGTCTCCCCTTGAAAGTTGTTTTGAACGCCTTTGAACGGGAAATCGTTCCTTCCTTATGTGCCACCAAACCCAATCACCAGGACCAAATACAACTTTCTTGAAACCATTAGGTATCTTTTCCGGGAACACATCATCAAATTTCTGCAAAAAAGAAACAACAACACTAGGCAAAGAGGGGTGAAGGTCAGTAGTACTAAAACAAACCTGTTTGTACGAAAGTACAATCATAGGCTGATTTAGAAATAAAGTCTTTTTGAATTCACTCTCTCTTACATAATAGTTCACTTGTTTTCTCTCTTTTCTTTCCTCACTAACAAAAACTCCTTTTCCTTTTTTGCTCTCCTTTGCTTTCTGTTTGGTCTCAATTTCTCTTACTTTTGAACTCTCACTCTCTTTTTCGATCATCTCAGTTTCTCTTACTCTTGAACTCTCACTCTCATTTTTCTTATCACTCTTTTTTTTTAACCTCACTTGATCTTCATACACTTGTCTTGGGGATAGGGGTACAAGAGTAATTGGTTTTTCATTAAGTACAAAGGAGAATCTATTGGTATAACCTTCGTGAATTGCACACCTATCAAACTGCCATGGTCGCCCCAAAAGAATATGGCCGGCATGCATTGGCACCACATCACACAAAACTTTATCTGTATAGTTTCCAATGGAGAATGAAACAAACACTTGTTTAGTTACTTTAAATTCTCCACAATCATTCAACCATTGTAGGTTATACAGCCTAGGATGCTTCAAAGTCATCAAATTTAATTTTTCAACCAAGCTAGTACTAGCCACATTAGTACAGCTCCCACCATCAATAATCATGCTACATACCTTATCGTTGACATGGCATCTAGTATGAAAAATGCTCTCACGTTGCTCTTTCGCATCTGCTTTGACTTGCATACTAAGAGCTCTCATTGCCACCAAGAGCTCCCCATCAACCGGGTACTCAATGCCACTTGCATCATCTAAAGGTGGCATGGACTCATTATCAGACTTATTATCAATCTCATCTTCGGTCTCAATATCTCCATCATCTTTCAGAATCATTACTCTCTTGTTTGGGCATTGAGATGCAATATGGCATGTCCCCAAACACTTAAAGCATTTGATATCTCTAGTTCTAGGAGGTAGAGTATCAGATTTTACCTTATGTGGTACTCCTCCATCTTTGTTGGTGTTAGAGGTTTCGACTTTAGGCTTGAAATTAGGCTTTTCATCCTTTTTGCTCCAATTCGATTTCCATGTTGAAGAGCCTGAATTTTGCCCAATTCGTGTGGACCCCTTTCTCTTCAATTGTCTCTCCACTTTAATGGCCATGTGCACCATGTCATCTAATTCAATGTAATGTTGTAATTCTACCACATCTGCAATATCACGGTTCAATCCAACTAGGAACCTGGCCATGGTAGTTTCTCGATCCTCCTCCACATTGGCTAGAATCATGGCTATTTCCATCTCCTTGTGGTAGTCCTCAACACTTTTGGAACCTTGAGTAAGGCGTTGCAACTTCCGAAATAAGTCCCTATAGTAGTGACTTGGAATGAATCTCCTCCTCATAATAGCCTTCATTTCTTCCCATGTCTCAATGGGCCTTTCACGATTCCGTCTCCTATTCAAAATAAGTTGATCCCACCAAATAATAGCATAATCAGTAAATTCTATGGTGGCCAATTTTACCTTTTTCAATTCAGAGTAGTTGTGACAAGCAAACACCATTTCAACCTTTGTCTCCCACTCCAAATAAACTTCTGGATCGTTTTTACCTTGGAAAGATGGAATCTGCATCTTAATGTTGTCCAAGTTGTTATCAATCCTTTCTCCATGTCTAACTCCTCTATCTCTATTCCCATGCCTAAATCGGCCTATACTGACATTAGAGGCATGATCATCATCATCTAGGTCATCCCCATAGTCATCTTCATAATCATACCTGGGTGGATGCCTCTCTCTTCGTTGCACGGTAGGAGCTCTAGGTGGTTGCCCCCTTTGTGAACTAGATTCAACTTTATCTATTCTCTCATTTATCTCATCAAACCTCATCTCCATTCGTTCAAATTTTTGCTCCAAGGACTGAAAGAAGAGTTTGAAATCTATCTTTTCCTGAGCTTCATTCTCTTGAGACATGTTTAATACCCTGCAAAACAAAGTTAGGAAACCTCACAAACACTCCCTCACGTGTTTCCTCTCAAGATTGATAGCACTCACACTCGTGTATTCTCAAACTTGGCTTTTACCCTCTTATGAGCTCACACTCTCTTGCCTTTTTCCACTCTTTAGTCTCCTCTTTTAGTTCTTTATTGAACTCAAATGAATTTAATCAAAATTTTTCTTGCAACAATCCAAACTCAACCAATCAGATCACTAAGAATGAGAATGGGTTAATTTGCAAAGGACGAAAAAAATAGGCAGAATTTAAGAAGCCGAAAGGATAGAGTTATAATGAAACAATGGATAAGAAAAGACAAGAGGAAAAGGAGATACGAATTTTGATGCAACTAGGGTCAAACTGTTCTGAATAGACAGAATACACACTTTATGCTATCAAAACTTGAATGATAAGCAACACTTCAACTAATTCAGATTCAATTGATTTCTGAATTTACTTTACTTTTTTTTTTTTTGAATTTTCAATTTCGCACTTTATTTTTCTTTGCGAACTTCCAACTTTCCACTCTTTGCTTCTTTTTTTTTTGAATTTCTGAATTTCCTTTTTTTTTTTTTTTTTGGAATTCCCAACTTCTCTCTTTTTTTATATATATATATATATAATGATAAATAACAAAACTTGAAGAAATCAAGATGAAAAAATAGGCAAAGTTGCAAACTTGAAGAACAAACAATGGTGCGGGAATAAAGAGAAACAATAATCAATGAAAGCAAAAATAAGGATAGTTCAAACCTGATTTAGAGCCAAAGCTCTGATACCAAATGATGTGAACCCCACGAAGGAAGGTGAGACCCGACGATCAAAAATGGTTCCTTTGCCAAGGATCGTTCTAAAACAGATTCATAATAAAGAAAACAAAGGACCTTGACCCGTTATCTATAAAGAGATAAGAACCAAAGGTATAAGAAGGTAGGGTTGAGGCCACACTCAAGATAGATGAGAAGATTTGTGAGTGATAAGTCAAGGATGAACGCCACAAGATAAAATCTTGATAAGTTCAAAATAGTTCGTTGAAGAACCAAAGAGAAAACTCTCACAAAATAATATTGATCAAAAACTACATTCCTCTTGGGTTACATTGGCTTATATAGCCGAACTCAAATTCTAAATTAGAAGGAAATAAACCAAATCCTAAGCATAGTAGGAATTGATTACAAGAAGGAAATAACATAATCTGGTAAAGAAACAAGAATTATCTAAAATAGAAAAGATTTAAAATAAATGAGGAAATAAGGGAAGTTTGGATCTTATCAATCAATCATCCCCACATCTTGTCAATCAATCAATCATCCCCAAATCTTGCAAATCTTGTCAATCAATCAGCCAATCAATCAATCAATTCCAAATCTTGCAATCTTGTCAATCAATCAACTAATCAATCAATCAACCCCAAATCTTGCAACCTTGCAAATCTTCTCAATCAATCCAATCTATCAACCCCATATCTTGTTATTGGGCCTCCATAAATGCTCAACAGATATTGGGCCTCCATGAATGCTCAACAGATCTTGGGCCTCCATTAATGCTCAACGGATCTTGTGAGGCTTTAGCAACCTGATTCACATCACTTATGAATGCTATGATGTGCACAAGACCGGATATCTGTTATGTAGTTGGCATGGTGAGTAAATATCAGTCAAACTCATGCCAACCCCATTGGAAAGCTGTAAAAAGGATAATGATGTACTTGAAAGGTACAATGGATTATTCCCTCTATTATTAAGGAAAAGATCTATGCTTTGAGGGATATACTAACGCTGATTGAGGAGGAGATTTAGATGAAAAAAATCTAGCTTTGAATATGATTTTCTACTTGGCAATGAAGCTATCTCTTGGAGTAGCAAAAAACAAACTTGTGTAGTTTTGTCTACCATAAAAGTTAAGTTTGTAGCATTATCAGTAACAGTACAAGAAACTATTTGGTTAAAGAGGTTTTTAAACCACTTAGAGTTGTGAATGGCTTGTTAAATTCTATTATTGTGAATTGCAATAGTCAAGCTGCAATGGCATTCACTAGGGATCTCAAATATCATTCAAAGATCAAACATATTGAGGCAAAATATAATTTTGTGAGAGATAATGTTGCACAAAAGGAGGTGCCATTAGAATATATTTCTACACACAAAATGATAGCAAATCCGTTCACAAAACCCATTCCAAGAGATTTGTTTCAGAGTTATGTTAAATCCTTGGGAATGCATAAATGTTAAATATATTTTTGTGAATATTGATATGTAATGTTATTATTTTCTCAATTTACGTCAATAAACGATTCATGTTATTTTTTATTAATGTAAATTGTGTTTAGTACACAAATTTGAATGGCTACACACATATATAGAATATTTTGTGCATATTGCTGAGTGCAATAATTAAAGGTATGTTGGACAGATGATTGGCTTTCTCACACAAGCAACCGCATCTATGACTGAGTGATGCATAGATAAAAGATAAGTTTTAAGTAAATTACAAAGACAAACTAATGAAAGCTCAAACTTAAAACAAAATCGCCTCAATGAGTTATCAAGATGAGGTTATAAAGAGTAGTCGAAAAGTGAAGATCCCATTTTTCACCTTATTTGTCTAAGAATGTCAGGTGAGAGTCTTGTTTAACAAATATGTGAAAAGTAGAGTCCTGTATAGTATTTATATAACGAAAGACATACACTCCATGAGAAAAGAAGAATAATACCGTAGCACATGTTTCATATCATGTGTGCGAAATTCAACCAAAACAGGGTAACAAAAGATATGGATATGATCTTCTTTTAGTTGTGTGAGACCCTCAAGGTCACAAGGATCTCATATAATACCCTTTGACCTTTAACTGTTTCTTGAAGTTATGATTCGATGCAACTATTTTGGAATGCTACCAAAGACCATGTATGGTCTAGTTGGATTGAGCATATCTGGAAAAGCGATTAAATTATGATGAAAAGATTTCAGGAAGAAGAAAAAATCTATTTGAGTGCTATATTTGAATGTATTTACAAGTTGACCAATTATTAATCATTCATTGAATTATAATTGTGAATACAAATTTTATTGAATAAGTGATGAATCAAATTGAAATCTAAATGTAAATAAATGTAACTTGATAGTTCTGGGGTATAGCATACAAGACTTTACTTGAATAATAGAACTACTATATATACATAACAATTGTATAGCAATGATCTCTAAAAAAAAAAAAAAAGAATATGCTAGTTGCACGACCTATTTGTCCGTATGAAACTTATAGAGAAATGAGAATATATGATTATATGAACTCATTATGTGCTAGTGAGAGATTTAATAAATCCGGATTGCGTACTCAGGTTGATCCGCCCATAATGAATTCCAGATCCAACTCTAAGTCTAGATCCAAATTCGTAATTGGATCTGCAATGTTGTATACAGTTATAGAGAAAACAATTGTTGATTATAGTTGAACCCCATTTCCTCTCATGGTGAAAGTGGGTAGTTTAAAATAGACTCTCGTGCATGCCAATATATATATTGATTATATAAATTGTAGAAGATGATGTAAAAATTGAGAAAAAGAATGAATTTTAAAAACTCTCAAAACTATTCAAAGAATTCTGTGTGTGTGAGGCTTTTAGATTGTGAAAACATATAATTTTTATTGTGATTTCGTTTTATATCAGTAACTCAACCAGTTGATCCTACTTCCATTGTATAAACTAGGTAAATCCGATTTATTATATGAATCACTCATTTTCATTATTTCTAACAGAAGATAGTTGGCAAAGTGGTTTAAAAAAAAAAAAAAAGTTTAGGCAAAAGCAGCAGTTTGATGTGATGGTACAACCAAAATGCCTAGACAACAACACGATCATGTAACATAATATTCAAGCGCTATACCCTCCTCTGTGGGAAGGATGCCACTGGGCTGAGTCCTTGTGCTTCCCACAAGCTACCTTACAAGCTTCCTCCACGGCGGCCTTGGACACCCCGTTGTTGCAAATGTTTGCAAATGCTCGCATATGTTTCATGCCATATTGAGTTAAGGATCCACAATGCATCTCAAACACTCGTACCTGAACCAAGAAAAGTTCACGGTGTTAATATTTGTAGAGCGCCACGCCTCTTGAATTCCTATTTAGAGTTTGTCCCAAAAGGTGGTTAATAGTGATAATCAGCGTAAAACTTGTTGGATCAGAGAATATTAAGGCTTAAGGCTTGATACGTTAGAGATAGCAATGGCTTAGGTATGGAGAGAGAGGGAAAGGAATAACCATGGATTTAAGGCAAGTCCAGTCATCAACAATAGCCAAACCAGGTTCTCTCAAGGAGCCAAGGATGGAAGAGCCCTTCTCTGGTCCAAATAAAAGCACTCCAATCATTTCCATGCTGCCATCCAAGTGAACCCGGTGCGTCATCGTTCGTGTTATCTGCCTCAGAATTTTCATATTCTCTTCTGATCCTTCTTTGGAAGTTTTGTACTGCAATTCATGGCAATAGATATAGAGAACAAGGCTAATACCTATTTCAATGTCTGCTAAGCCAATAAGTTGGAACTAGGCATTACAAAAGGAACAAAAATATAGAAAAGAACAACAGAAAAAAGATCAGGGTTCAGTTTTGCCAATCCATAAGGCTACCGCAACCAAATGATCTCAAGAATAAAGCGTGAAGTCAAAGCAATCTTATGTTATTCCCAAAATTGGATGGATATGTTAATGTCCTAATTTGATAGGTACAGCCGTGTATATATGCATATATAATATAACAAAACACATATTACATACATGCACGTACAATTGACATTTCCAATCCCATGTTCCAATGGCTCCGAATGATTATAAGCACCAGGCTGAAAATAACAATAGCCTATACTTTACTGCGGTTCTTCATGTACATAAACATCACGCACTAGAAAACCAAAGCACTCGTGACTAGGGTTAAGCTTAATGCATGTTATCAAGGCCTAGTAATGTATAAACCTTAGCCTCCCTCTCAACACATCATAATCATATGAATGGGCCATTGTTTCTTTAATAATTCATCAACATTATTGCAAGTTCTCTCCAAAGAATAATAAGGCTCTTAAGGACCCTAAGAATTAGTCCATACAGCAGTAAGGAGTAAGGAAGCTTCTTACCTTATGCCACAGGAAAAGAAGATCTGCATCCCTCTGATTAACAACATTCATGTGCTTCTTAAGGTGCAATTTGTTAGGTGGGAAGTTCTCGGTTGCAGGATCAAAACCCTGATACAGATCAAGGGTTTCGCCTTTTATGTTTTTGGTTCCATATTCCATCACGTGGGATCCAATAGTATATGTATTGTAGTTTGAAGTTCTCTCCTTTACCTGCACAGATAAGGCATTCCTGCTTTTGAGAGATTAAAGAATTAACGAGAAAGTATTAGAGTAATGAATTAGGATTGACCAATTAGATTACAGAACCTATTAAAATTCCCCCAAAAAAATGCAGTTAGACCATGCATTATGAGAAGGTATCAAATAAATAGAAGCACCATCAAGGGCTGAATTAGGGTTCGAAATAGTGGGTCTTACCATGTTGTATTGTTGCTCTATTGTTTCTTTCTTTAGATTGTGGCTCTCACTACAGAAAAGAACACAAGGAAGCATTAGCAAAGAATTCTGCAATAGCTTATTCACATCCCCCCACCCTCCAAACCATAAAAAAAGAAAAAAGAAAAAAAAATAAAACCCACAGTCGGTCACTATCTCAGGGGGAATTGATTTGGCTGCAGATCGGACAGCGACAGCTATCCCTAGCTAGGAAAATAAGAAGAAAGTTTAAAATGCCATGCCAAGTGCATGCACAACCTATGCAGAATGAACAATATAAAAAAGTGGAGAACAAATTAGATATCCATTAATGATGAAATGAGATTTGGTAAACTTCAAAAACTCACACCCATTAATGATGAAATAATATTCATTTATGGCAAACTTCAAAACTTAACACTTTGTACTTGTAAATGGTGCAGATAAATTTCAGGTTTCTATTAACCACAAATAACAGAACATAAATATAGTCCGTCCCTTATGAATCTAGATTTTAGAAGGCATGCAGCCGACCCCACCTAGTGGATTAATGCTTGTGATTGTTGATACTGTTGTATCTCTCTTAGAAGATCATTTATCCAATCTTAACATGAATTTTGCCCCTGCATAAATGTCACAACCAACTCCTTTCAGTCTTTCAAAACTTAATACTTGTTCACAATTTTCCTTTCTCTAATCTGCCCTATTCTTTTTTTGTACTGCTGCCTTTGGTGGTCCGATATTTATTCAAATTTTGAACTCAGGTGGCCTCAATACCTATTTTGTACTGCCATAACAGAAATAATATGAATATTAACAGATTGACACCAGGTTGACAGCTTAAAAGAAACATAAAGGGAGAAAACGAATACCTATCTTCCATCCAAGAAACACTATATAGATCCCCTAAACATGTCATGTACTCTGGAGGTGGAGTTGGGTCCACCCCTGGACAGTACGTTCCCCAGCTACTCTCTACTGCATTTGATGCTGTGGTGACATAAATGTCTAGATCTTCGGGCATCAGACCTTCAAAAATGCTTCCACTCTCACATGCTTCTATATATAAAACCTGCATAACCATTATATCTTTTAATTCAAATACAGAAAAAATTGCAGGGGACAAAACTTGGAAGCCGGAAAAAAAATTACCATCTCTTTGTAGCTTCCGGATGCATGTTTCTTTTTCAAAACCTCAATGAAATCATTGGCAAAAAGGAAAGGCATATTTGGCATCCCTAAAAACAAACAAGAAAGTATTATTCCCTATTCATAACAGGGCACCTGCATTGTTAGTCTGTCTAAGCCATTTATCCAATATGGCTCTTGTTCCTATTACTAGCTTCTACCCACCCACTGTGGTAAAAACTGAGCGAGATAATTAACTGTTATTTGTGCCACCACATTCATGCTCATTGCCTTAGTTACCTCTGGTGGCTTAGCTCAACTATAAAGCAGTTGAACGGACATTGAAAGAAATATAATAGAATTCAAATGTAAAGCACAGCTTGATCCATTCAAAAGCCAGGCTTACTGGATTGTGGACTACAGATTATGCACCCGTCTCCCTGACACATGCATGGTTTTCCATTTTGTCTCTTTCCAATTAACATAAAGGAAAAGAAACAGATTAAAAGTTCATGTTCTTGATTTGGAGGATTTCCGCTATTTCGTGTCATAAAAAACAACATAAGCTTAAGCATTCACGACATAAAAGAGTGCGCATTTGGAACTCACCAAGCACACCGGGGCCTCCATGATCAGAATAGTACAGAAATATCCTATCATTGGGCTTGCTATCCACAACCTTCCCGCTTCCACCTTTCACTGCGCTTTTATTTCCCAAAAGGGCTGCATAAAAGTTTTCCACTGTGACTTGCTCACCAGTATAATCCTATCATGATCATCATCTCTTTAATAAAGCCAGTTGACCAAAATGGGCTAGAGGATTAAAACAATAATAGTATTACTACTGCTATCAAACATTAGTTGATCATCAATTGTCCTTTTCATCATACTAAAGCACAGAACTTATTTAATCCATATTCTCCATTGGCGCATAAAAAATTAATTAAAAAGAAGTGGGTAAAAGTTTTTCATTAAGTTCATCCGATCAACAATTTAATCCATCAATAATTGCTATTGCTTCAACATAATGACAACAATAACAGGACAAGAGAAAAGAAGGGGTCGCTTGTTTATACCTTGGGCACACCAGCATACACATCTTGACCTTGTGGATGGTTAATTATGACGCCGGGCCGGGGATTGAGTTCGTTATTGGCAATATCATCATACATAAACACCACTATGTTCTCATCCTTCAGCCCTCCTCTCTTCAGTATTTGATAAGCATGGCATACATCCGCCTGTACCATCGGTTTTATTCATTTCCATTCATTTGAAACTCAAATAAACTGAATAGTCTTCCCGAATTTTCATATAGAAAGTTTTTAATTATAAACCAGTATCATAGCTTTGACTAGGTTACTGTGGGCGAACTTGTTGCATAAAATTTCTACGTAAATCTTCTACGTGCTTGGATTTTCCGTGAAATTTTTAGAAGCAGAGAATTCTGCAAAATTAAGTCCAGTTCATTGGACGACTACAGAGAGAACAAAAACTTGAGAGTTGTGTAATGCTTGTGATCAATAATACTACTTGACCTGATGCCTGTAGTTGCCATAGCCAAAAGAACCAGCAACAAGAACCGCCCATCTGGTGCCGTTTACTTCCGGATCCTCGCTGGGCATCCGGATCACTGGATCCCATCCGTCCAACGGCCCTGCTCGTCCTGCAACAAGAGACAGAAGAAGAAGAAGCCACACCGCGATCAGAACAACTGCAAACCGATAAGCCTCCATAGAAATCGAGATTGAAAGAAAGAGAGAGCGCGATGGAGAGATGAAATGAGAATAGGAGCTTGGGGGGAGAAGAGAGTGAGGCCAAATTTATTCAGAGATGAGGTGTAACACAGAGCGGCGTTCCAAGGAGCCATGCAAAGCCTGGGAGTGACACCTGTAAGTTTCGACATCACACTGTTTGGTTTCTCTCGGAAAATCAAAAGGGCAAAAAAGTCGCGAAATGCGAATCAAAAGCGCACCGCCTCCCTTATATTCCTGCTTCGCTTTCTACCCGACAAGCTTCGCCTCGATCGTTCCTCTGCGAAACAAAAGTAAAATTGAGCATTACTGCACGTTATCTTCTCTTTTCGGCTCTGCCTTTTCTTCACCTTCCCACGCATTTTTCTTGCCTTTCCGAATGATCTTTTTTGTTTGGTTCCCCGGAAAATTTTAGAAAGTGACTGAAATTTCAGTTTCCTGAAATCCCTTTCGATTTAACAAAGCCTACATCTCGGAACAAATTCCTTGAAATAACTAAAATTTAGGCCTTTTTTTTTAATTATATAAATTATTCAACTGAATATATATATTATGATTTCCCAAAACTAACAATAAATTAAATAAATAAATAATAAATAAATCTTTAAGACCTAAAGATTTTAAGGCTTCTGTTTTGCCAATAAATTAGTTTCATTAGTACCTTAGGCTTAACCTGCGGGTACCTACCGACTCTACTTATTATCATTTTTGTTAAATTATTTAAATATTTTCATAATGTTATTTTATGTACAAAGTTGGGCATAATTTTAATAATACATTATTAATTTATTAAAATTATATATTTAAAACAATAAATTGACTATTCACTTTCTAAATTTTAATTATTTGACTCGGACACTTTTTAAATTATAAAATTTAAAAAATCCGTCTTTAAAATTTTTAAAATTAACCACGATACCCATCTATTACTAATAGTATTAAGAAAATTGATCGTACACTCTTAAATTTTAAATTTTTAATTTGAACTCTCTAAATAGAAGTCTCAATTATTTCAAAAACATTTAAGAATTAAATTTGTGAAAAATAAAAGTTTATGCTAAGTCTCAACTAAAGACACAAAAATTTAAAGGAAGTATAATTAATTTATTTAATAGTATTAATAACAAATAATGTGTTAGGACTAATTTCAAAAAATTTAGAGTCATGATTGAATAAATTTTAAAATTTAAAAAATGTAGAACTCAAATAATTAAATTTTAAAATATGTATAATTTAAAATTTAGAGTTTAATATATAAAATATAAGATATGTAGAACCAATTTAAAAATTGAGTTTTTCCATAGGCTTTAAAACCACACTAATATCAGACATTTTTAAGAAGGGGATAAAAAAATACAATATAGTCAATCTATACACCTGTATCTCTATGTTAACATGCGAGCTCTCATGCTGACACTTGGACTGCTCCCTGCTGACACCTGGCAATCAGGGGGGCGGAGCCAGGATTTGCGTTCAGTGGGGTGAATTTAAATATAAAAAATATATTTTAAAAATAAAATAATAATGATAATATTAAAATAATTTTTTTACAATTATTCTTTACAGCTTTTCATATTAAAAATTACAATTATTTAAGAAAATTACATTGATTATTTTAATTTTTATACTCATTATGACAACGAAATACTAGTTCTTACCGTAAAAGAAGTCGAACACAATAAATTAATTTATTTAGATGAATTCGATAATCACACCGTGTTTGTTCTAATTGTCTGAAAAAAATTATCTCAATATTTTGCTCTTGATTCATTAAAGTTTTATAGTTGTTTAAAATTTAATTGTGCGCACTATTAGCATCTCCAATATGAACTTTAAAGTCTTTTTTTTTTTTAAATTACTGAACCCTTCTTTCATAAAAGAATTACCATCTCCTTTGTTCCCAATTATTTGTTTTAAAAACATAACAATATAAGAAAAATGTGACATCTTTGTTTATACTATATTCCAACCAATCACCAAATTCATTGAACCAAATTAAAATGAATCGTTTTGATTTCGAGACTGATACAGACTTCTTTGCAAGTAAGTTCTTCTAATTTGATCTTGAAAATTAACATTGTAATATATTATTGTTGTTTTTAGTTCGGGATCCATAGGAAGTTGTGTAATATCAATTTACCTAATATTTGCTTTGTTAATTTATTTATTTTCTTCAATATAAATTTCCTCCATGTTTGTTTTCTTTGTTTCATAATTTTTTTTTAATACTTAGTTTTATTTGCATAATGATTGTAAAAAAATAAAATTATGAACAAATTATAAAAAATGTTGTGATGGTTATTGTGGGCAATTATATACTTACTTTCTTCAATACTTATTTTCTTATTTCTAGTAGTAAAATATAATATAATTTTTTTATTTTTAATAATAAATTATTATAAAAAATAAAATTTAAAAAAAAACTCTGGCCCACTGAGGGCAATTGCTCCCACTGGGCCTCAGGTGGCTCCGCCACTGCTGGCAATGTCAAACTTCTCGTGTTAATATAAAATTAATAACAAAATTATTATTATTACGTAGATATAACAATGACTTTATTTGATTAAAAACGTCGTAGTCAGACTGTCTGAATATACAAAAGAAATA
The DNA here is from genome assembly GCF_014633365.1 of Diospyros lotus. Taxonomy (NCBI): domain Eukaryota; kingdom Viridiplantae; phylum Streptophyta; class Magnoliopsida; order Ericales; family Ebenaceae; genus Diospyros; species Diospyros lotus. The sequence continues at coordinate 15,905,404 of NC_068348.1, read as the reverse complement.
ATCAGAGAGCTCGGAGAGGTTTCCGCACAAATATTTCAATACTTCAATCAGACAGTAGAGATTATAAAAATTGTATTAAAATTAGTATTAGAGACATATTTTTAAGAATGAATGCATGCTTATTTATAAAGGAATACGGAGTAATGTTAAGTAATTCGAAATTAATATTATTTATAGATAATACTTATCTTAATTATTCTTAGTCTGACTGAGACTATGATTGTTATGCATGTTGTCTATCTCTTATAGATAACGTTTATCTTGTCTTTTTGGAGATATAATTTTTTATGGATGATGTTAATTTAAATATTTCAAAATTATTTTAAAATTAGATTTTTTTTATGAATAATTGATTATTCTTCTCTTTTTTTGAAATATTTAAAGAGAATTTTAAATATCAAAATTATCTACTTTACGTGTTTGTGTGAAACCTCTCAAGTACGGAAAATTTACGCCTTTTAGCCTAAAACATTATTTTGAGATTTTAGATGTTTTTAACTTTTAATGGCCTTTTGTCTATGACACAAAAATTATATTTTCATGTTACACAAATTATTATTTAGTTATAATTAGTTCGTTAATATTTTATATTTCTAATTAGTTTTAATTTTTTTAGTTTAATTAAAAATGAATTAATTAGAGTAATAAATCGATTAAACTTATCATACAATTCATTATGTAATGTAAAATATAGAAAAGAAAGCAATATAATATGTAAATGCATATCCTGGATAGAATAAGTAGAATATTCTACCGAATATTAATATTATTAATATAAATATAGAAATTAGGATATAAAGCTAGAATTTTCTTTTTTTTTTATCTCTTTCATAGATTTTAATTTAATAATTAGAAATAAATAATATGGACTAAAATATCAAAGTGTGATCAAAATAATTTTGAATGAATTTAAAAACGAAAAAAGACTAGTAATTTAAAAATAATTCTAAATCTAGTAATATTGATTATCTAATTAATCATATAGAACTGTAAATAATAAATCATTGTGATAAATAAATCAAAATTATATATCATATTCTATGGTATCTTTATATTAATTGTTCTTTTCTATAATATTCAATATTTATTTAAAATTCTATTCTTTTCTTTTCTATATTAACTAACAACATCATTTTCTATTTATATGCCAATGTTTATATAAAATAAACATACAGAAAGCTAAAGTGATAAAATAAAATAAACAATATTATCTTAACATTAATACCAATAGATACTTATTAATTAATAATATTTTTTAATTTCATTATCATATAAATTTAATAGTATTATTGGCGAGATATAACAATAAATTTATAATTGTGAGAAAGCGTTTGTTTTCAACCTCTAATTTTCTAGGGACTTGTAAAATAGAAAACAATCAATAGTGCATGATGTCTCCCTCATTGGTCTTCTTAAACTTAAGTTAGTCTAATAAGAAAACTCTATTGTTTTAACAAAGGAAACAATAGAAGTATAGTTTAAGTAGAGTTCTGGACATACATCGACCAGAGAGATCACTTCTTATTTTTAAAAATTGAAACTGAAAGGTGAAAAGGTATTCACATTATTAAGGATCATATGTATTGGATTTTCAAACAGAGGCCTTGAATGTGGGTTTGGCATATTTTTGTTGGTTCATGGTTTGGAAGGTCTTTTAGAGTTATGTCTTTGGAACCCAAGAAAGGTATGTGAGAGAATTCTCGTGAGGGTATTGGGGAGAGGCTTCCAAGAAGGGTCTCCTGAAGGTATCTAGGGGAATCCCCACAAGGGTCTCTCAAAGTCACCATGGAAAGGTATCTAGAGGTTTTCTTGGGACAACTTTGTTAAAAAGGTCTCTTAGTGGTCACTTCAAAATCTCTTCTTGGGTTTCTTCCATTTTGAGCTTGGGTCCGTTTTCTTAGACACATCAATTGCTCCCTACTCTTTTTTTCATAGTTTCCCAAAGAAAGAAGACAAAGAAAGAGTATTAACTTTGTAATGTCTCCCTACATTTTCATTTGCCTTCCATGCTTGCTTGTTAATTAGGTATCATGCTTAAGATTTCCCTCGATGGACCTTCTCACATTGTATAATAGTCCTTTGATAATTTTTCTTGCTCAAATCATAAGGTCTAGATCTTGATTGTCTTATGACTCTTCGTCTATCTTGTAACTTAGCCCTTAGGATAGTTCCCCCCCTAGAGAAGCCCCCTAGGAAGATCCATAAGAAGTGTGCCCATGGTCGAATAAGTGTTCACTGGGGTACCTTTTCCTAGAGCTAAGAGAAAAGACAAAATTAATAATTATAATCATAAATAATAATAATAATAATAATAATAATAAAAATAAGGAAAAAAGTGCAAGGAGCAACAAGGCAGATGCCTACCCTTATAAATAAGGTGGGTGACCTTGCTGTGACCCTTCTTTTGCCTTGCAAAGGTGCCTTGCGCACAAGGAAAACTCATTCAAGCACTCAGGCATGGAAGACTTAAGCGCGTTTACTAGGCCGCACGAATGGAAGACCATTTTCCGCGCGCAGGGCGCCTAAGACCTAGTGGCCCTGAATGTAACATCCCGCTTTTCCCAAGTGTGGCATTAACCCGGGATTTCAGGAATATTTTTTCTTTTCACATATAAATCAATCATCAACAATCCTGTTCTACCTTCTAAGCATATCAAACTCAAAAGAAATAAGTGAAGATAGGTAACATCATCATAAATGTGAAAGTAAGATCAAAACCTCAAATAATACATAACTGCAAACGCTTCGTTTATAACATAGAAACCATACCATTGTTTTACATCACATCTTCAAAACAAAATACATGACAATTGAATATCTCGCACATAATCAAAGACCTACTATAGATTTAATATGTAAATAACGGCTACATCTCAAAAACCTCTTTTCCCTTAGTGTCGCTACTTTCACCTAAAACGTTTGAATATTACAGGGATATAGTCCAAATTAGATGTTGAATCATCTAAGCTAGAGTTCAAAACATTTTCATAAATATATGCAAGACCATGACATACTGAGATATCCCAACATGTCTCAACTGAAAAGAATCCCATACAACGTTTAGCCCATACCCTAGGGAAAAAGTAATCTCTCTATAGGCAACACAACCACATTAACACATTGACATAACGCAATCCTTCTTAAGAAGGGCAACATCAACGCATGAACCCGAGTATCACCCCACTATCATATCAGGTATTACGTTTCCACTCAAAAGCATCCCGGATCTCAACACAACCTTGGCCACAAAAAGATCACATTAGCATTATCCTCGGAATCAACGTTCACTATTTTGGCAATAATGCTATTTCTCAAAGGCATATATAGGGTAGTGTTTACTCTCAGGCCCGCCACTTGAGCCAACATTCAGGATGGTGTCCACTCTCAGCCCCGCCACTTGAGTACCATAGGGTGGCGTCCACCTTAGTCCCGTCACAAGTGGGTCACATAGCATTAATCCTTGGCGCGCATCCCGAGTGTTATCACTCAAGGCTATACTCCGGTTGACATCCCACATTCTACATGGACAACACATAAATATGACAATGCCACTATCACATACCATGCATCATATAAAATCAACATTCCAATGCATGTATTTTAATGCACGAAATTCAATGCATAGGTATAAAAAATTTTGGGACCAACCTCCCATATGAAAACAACCATTCACAAGTTAAATCATTTGTATGAAATCAAATCAAGTATAAAGTCGAACCACCCACAATCAACCAAGTTTGAAGTAGAAATTCTCACATTGAATGTAACTCAGAATATCTCGATTCTCATGTCAATCTTGCTCTTCGTGTCAGGACTCAAATAATCGTACTATTTCTCAGCCTCAAGGCTTAACGATGCCTGGACATCATATTTATTCAAAAGAATATCAACATCTATTTTTTCATAATTTCTCCTTATTTTCTTCCTATTTTTCCTCCATAATTCCAAAATAAATACCTCTTCAAGGTTTTTCTCAAATTTTTCTCCACCATAATTCATAAAATAATTTTATTTAAATTCTAAAAAAAAAAATTCCAAACTTACCCCGGGCTTCACGCGCCCTCATGCGCTAGACACGTGATGCTACACATGGGATTCACATGTGATGCACGTGCCTTGTCTTCTCCAGCAATCACTTAGTCGTCGATAATCTGGAACCTCTTCTGATGGTCGATCTTTCTCCACAACCTTGAAGTACACTTCAAGTTAGTCCCAAAGGTACCATTGGTTTCCCAAAAACTTCATCGAAAATGCCCCAAATCAATCAATTATAGTCCAGCTCCAGCGACCCTACTTGATTTTTCGACCAAGCTTGAAACGCATTCAAAACTACATGAAATCTCCCCAAATTCTCTAAAAATTCTCTCCAAGTCACAAGGAGCAAAAGCCCTCTAAAGAATCTCTCAAAATCACCTGAAAACACGAGCAATTTGATGCTCCAAAACCTTGAAACCCTCGACTTATTTATAGGCGAAACCCGGCCATCCCTCGACCAATCACCGGCTATTATTTCTCCCATAAGCTTCCTAGGCCAATGATGTCCATATCTATGGCAAGATCTGGCTGTCCCATCGCCGAATTTGGCTCTACGTGCGGCAGCCACTTGTTGCTGCGTTCACACTGCAAGTTTGAAAAATTACACTTTCACCCCCCAAGCTTATTCCAAATGCCATTTTGGCCCTCATTTCAACTCCTTAATTTTTGATATTTTGCAACTTGAACCCCTAAGTCCCATGTTTCTCAATTGGCCCAACAAATTTGAAAGAAAAAAAGAAATCATTTTCAATCCATTTTCAACTAGAATTAAAAATTATACTTAGGCCTGAATGCATGTTTTGATTGCAAACACTTTTTGTTTCATCCTGAAACCATTTAAAGGTTGTTCCTTTTGCAAAATATGAACCTTCTTAGGATTCCGTTGAGTTTTCGAAAGTCCCTTACCATTATTCAATCTTTTAGACTATAACTTAACTATATCGGAAACTATCTTCGTCCTAATTTCTTTTAATGCCATAAATCCTGTCTCGAGACACTCGTTAACCACATAACCTTTTCCTTAGATATCTAATATCCAGGGTACTCTCTACAGTTAATTCGATCACTTATTCAGGGTATTTTGATATCAATTTCCACGAAATTTCATATTTCCATCAAAACATTTATTTACCAAAATATCACAAAATTTTTGAGTATTGCCTATTGTTCAAGACTTATGTATGTTTGCATATATGTATGTCTCTCGAGAAAATGAGTTTGATTCATTTTCCATTTTAAGAGAGATTTAGCTGCAAAAGAATTTAAAGTTTGTTAGTGTGATTATCTTGAAAGTACAATTAATTTCAGTCTTGAATTAAAGGTACCTCTCACTAATATTTCAAACCTATACTTCCCAAGGTGGTGAACGCAAATCTCGATGGAAGATTCGTAGCTGGTGATCAAAGAGACAACTCCTTGTCTCTTTTCTACATCCCTAGTCTAGACAAAATCGTTTTGACAGGACCTAATTTTATAGATTGGCTCAGTAATTTAAAATTGGTTTTTGTTGTTGCCAAAATACAACAATTAAAATTTGTGATGTGGGGTCCACTCGAGTTTGTTGTCGGGTGAGGTTAGGTTGTCGTAAAAGATGTCACCTCAAGGGAGTTTTCCGCTAGGATGCTCGCTGCAAGGATTCACCACTAGCTCTTGCCACAAGCTCTCGCTGCTAGCTCTTGCCACAAGCTCTCGCTACTAGTTTCGCCACAAGGTTTTGTCACTAGCTTCGCCACAAGGTTTGGCCACTAGTTTCACCACAAGATTCGCCACATGGCTTCACCACAAGGTTTTGCCACAAGGATTTGATCCTGTTGATGCTTAAAAAATGGGTTAGAGGGCTCGTGGGAATCTTCCCCCGCGAAGACCCTCCGATGCCAAAGTCAGTCTCGGATCCCAATGACTATTCACGAAAATCGTAAAAGTGTATTCAAAGTGACAAGTTTTACCGAAGTTGGAAGTCCCCATTAATGTCTTATAGCTGAGTATTTATAGGGCACGATTCTCAAGGGTGGTTGTCGACATGTGGCGATTACTGAATGGATTAAAGCCAAAGAAAATGGGGAGGTTGTTACGAAGCCGCCATGAGGCAGCCGGGCCTCGTGGCAAAGCCTCGCGACAAGCACAGCCGCAAGGCAGCTGTGCCTCGCGGCAAACAGTGCCGCGAGGCGACTATGCCTCGCAGCAAACACGGCCGCGAGGCAACCTTACGGCAAACACAGTCGTGAGGCAGCAGTCTCGCGACGCTTGCCGCGAGCAGCTTGCGGCCAGCAGCTGCAAGCCTACTTCTCGCGGCTGCAAGGCTGCCAGCTGACGGTAATTTTTGCCGCTAGCATCCTCATTCATTTCAGTTTTTATTAGCGTTTTTTAGATTTTTTTTATCCTTATTTTTACACGGCACAACAATTGCCCCCCACTCTTCTGTTTTGCCTTTAGACAAAATTGAAGAGTATAATATCAGCCAAAGAGTCGGGTTTAGCACCCGAATTCGATCGAAGGTTCCAGGATGCTCGAGGATCTAACGCCAGCCAAGGGCTTTAGGTACCAGATTATCTCTAGGCAGCCATACCCTTGATAGATAGACTTCACTGTGGAATTCTTATCGGGTGTCCAAGCTTGCCGGGAGGTCTAGGCGTCGAATCAACTAAGGAGTCGGGTCTAGCTCGGGAGCATAGCACCGGACTCAATCAATGGATCCCGACGAGCCTACGGGCACAGTCTCCGGAGCATCCGACAATCTTATGATGGATTATAGAGCTCTAACTATTATGTTCTCCATGTCCGTCTTTCGGGGTTAGCCTATCTCAGGGAATCTGGGTTTGGCCAGTGATCCAACACAGGATTTCTACCAAACATCTGAGTTTGCCGGGAGACTTAGGCACCGGATCAACCAAGGAGTCGGGTCTAGTCAAAAAGGCATAGCACCGAACTCAAATGAGGGATCTGGGTGAATCTGCGGGCATAGGCATCGGATGTTCTGGTAATCCCGGGCCGACTCGTGGTCATAGGCGCCAGATTGCAACTGGATGACTCAACTTCGATAAGCGAGGTCATGGCAGAGCTGTCATAGGGTTGTTGTCTTTTCATGCCTTCCTTGGGCCAGTCTACCTCAGGGAATCTGGGTTTGGCCAGTGGCTCAGTGCAGGATTCCTACCAGGCATCCGAGTTTGCCGGGAGACCTAGGCGCCAGATCAACCAAGGAGCCAGGTCTAGCCAACAAGGCATAGCACCGAACTCAAACGAGGGATCCGGGTAAGTCTGCAGGCATAGGCATCGGATCCTCTAGTGATCCCGGGCCAGCTCGTGGTCATCGGCACCAGATTGCCACTAGGCGACTTAACCTTCGGGAACGGTCTTATGCTGGAGCTATCGGGTGATCACTTCACTTCTTTTCCATCTTCTTAGTGCCGGTCTACCTCAGGGAATCTGGGTTTGGCCGGTGGTCCAACATGGGATTCCTACCAGACATCCGAGTTTGCCAGGAGACCTAGGCACCAGATCAACCAAGGAGTGGGGTCTGGCCAAAAAGGCATAGCACCGAACTCAAACGAGGGATCCGGGTGAGTCTTCGGGCATAGGCCTCGAATGTTCTGGTAATCCCAGGCCAACCTGTGGTCATCGGCACCAGATTGCCGCTAGGTGACTTGACCTATTGGAAGCGAGTTGTGCTTGAGCCGCCATACCTGCATGACACATACAAATAATCTGGGCTCTTGCAGATTTTACGTGGTTTGACTTATAGTTTTGCCTACTCCGCGGGAATACATGGGATATATTCTTTTATTTATCGGGGGATGTTATTACAATGGAAAACTAAAGACAATTCCGACCTCTGACCAGGTCGAGTAACGCTTTTGATGACAGGCTTGACTCTACGTTTCGTGCTTCGTCCCTTCCCCTAGGGCTAAAGCCAGGAAGTACCTCTCGAGGTGCACGGTGTTCCAAGCTTTTCCTATCGCCTCGCTTTGTGGTGTCGGTAGTGTACACCTGTTGGGGTCTACATCTTCTAGATTTTGTAAGGTCCTTCGCACTTCGGGCTGGGTTTTCCTTCCCCTTCTATTACCTTCCCCTGCATCCAAAATTTCAATTTGGGTGATAAACTGTTCTGCTCGATCGAACAACTCAGTCACAGAATTTGGCTCGGAGAAAGCTAAGGATCTTCTAAGTGGGGCGTATGTAGTTCCGTTTAGTAGCGCTAACACCGCTAACCTGACTGGGAGATCCCTTACTTCCTGTGTCGTGACTCTGAATCGCTCGATGTATTGCTTCAGGGATTCATTCGTCTTCTACTGTAAGCTCATTAGATATATTGAACTCTTCTTCTTCAGGAGATAGACGGAGAACGCATTTATGAAATCTTTCTTCAACTGCTCAAATGATCATATATGTCCTGCTGGTAATTCGGTGAACCACTGTTGAGCTTGTCCTGTCAGGGAGAGTGGGAAAGCCCTGCACCTCGTGACCTCATTCCATCCATGTATATCGAAAGGTGTGGCAGTTCGAACCCTAGTTGCACTGGTCGCCTTTGGAGTTCCTCAGATAGAGGGAACCCTTTCGAGGGAGTTACCTTTGGTATCATCATTACCTGCTTCTGTTCTAGCACCTCTTCTATGAGGCGTTTAATGTCAGACACACTAAGTGTTTCCTATTTCCTTTCATTTTGGAAAAGAGATAGGTCGTAAGGCACTCCTGAGTAGGTGTTTTCTGCTGTCTCTCTATACGTGGGAGCTTTTCTCGCCCTCCTGCTATTTTTTCTTCTCGAGTCTGTTACTTCCGGGACTTGACTATTCAGCCCTGGAGTTCTGATTCTTGCCCCCTGCCGAGGGGTTCTGGAAGGGTTGTCCTGGGATCTCTAATGTTCTACCCTTGTATCGATTTGTCCCATGTGGGGAATGTGAATGTCTGGCCTTAGTTCACGTAACAAAGTAGTGACTTCTTGTAGTCTTCTCATATTCTCCTCATTGGACATTTTGAGTTCGTCATCCTGTTTCTTCAGCTCCTCAAAATTCTTTCGCAATAGTTCATAATCTGAGAGTAAGATCGTGGGTGGAGCTATTCTTGAAGTTCCCATGAGGTTTCCATTTGGAATTGAAGATTGTCCAAATGAGCGTGGTTCCTGACTAGTGGGCACTGCATGGGGGACTTGTTCCTTTCGCCCTATCGCGTATCTCCTCAATCCAGCTATGTGTGCTTCTCCTTGCTCTGAATGCTCCATGCCCCCCAGTCCGGTGGTATGGTTGCATTCAAGCACAGGAAAGTTCTCGGAATGCACTTCGTTGTTAGGGTGATCTACTGAAAATTCTGGTACTGTAGAGTGCGCCTGGTGGGAGCTTTTCGTGGCTCCCATTCTGGTATGAGCACTCCTTCGTGTGGGGTCAGGCGGGCTCGTCCAATTGGCTAATCTTGTCCCTCTCGGCATTTTGTGCTGAAATTGGCTTTTCGTTGCGTTTCCCACAGACGGCGTCAAATTGTTGTTTCCAAAATACAATAATTAAAATTTGTGATGTGGGATCTACTCGAGTTTGTTGTCGGGTGAGGTTAGGTTACCATAAAAGATGTCGCCTCAAGGGAGTTTTCCGCTAGGATGCTCGCTGCAAGGATTCGCCACTAGCTCTTGCCACAAGCTCTCACCGCTAGCTCTTGCCACTAGGTCTCGCCGCTAGCTCTTGCCACAAGCTCTCGCCACTAGCTTTACCACAAGTTTCACCACAAGGTTTTGTCACTAGCTTTGCCACAAGCTTTTGCCACTAGCTTCGCCACAAGGTTTAGCCACTAGTTTCACCACAAGCTTTCGCCACTAGCTTCACCACAAGCTTCGCCACAAGGTTTTGCCACAAGGATTTGACCCTGTTGATGCTTAAAAAATGGGTTAGAGGGCTCACGGGAATCTTCCCCCGCGAAGACCCTCCGATGCCAAAGTCAGTCTCGGATCCCAATGACTATTCACGAAAATCGTAAAAGTGTATTCAAAGTGACAGGTTTTACCGAAGTTGAAAGTCCCCATTAATGTCCTGTAGCTGGGTATTTATAGGGCACAATTCTCAAGGGTGGTTGTAGACACGTGGCGACTACTGAATGGATTAAAGCCAAAGAAAATGGGGAGGTTGTTACGAAGCCGCCACGAGGCAGCCAGGCCTCACGGTAAAGCCTCGCGGCAAGCACAGCCGCAAGGCAGCTGTGCCTCGCGGCAAACAGTGTCGCGAGGCAACTATGCCTCGCAGCAAACACAGTCACAAGGTAGCCTCGCGGCAAACACAGCAGCGAGGCAGCAGTCTCGCGGCATGCGTCTGCGAGCAGCTTGCGGCCAGCAGCTGCGAGCCTGCTTCTCGTGGCTGCCAGCTGGCGGCAATTTTTGCCGCCAGCATCCTCATTCATTTCAGTTTTTATTAGCTTCTTTTGGATTTTTTTATCCTTATTTTTACACGACACAACAGTTTTAAATTTGGAGGGAATCACATAAGTCTTGGATCAACTAGTTTCTTATGGACTTCTCGAGGGGGTTCAGTCAGGAAGAGTGTGTCATGTGGGAAGAGATGCATGACCACGACTCTAGGGCTAGGAGGATTATACTCACCTCCATGAACAATAAGCTTTAGAAGCAACATGTCAATAAGCGGACTGTTGCTGATATGATCTTAAATCTAAAGGAATTGTATGGAGAGCTGAATAAGACCTCTCGATTTGATATATCAAAGCGATTGTTCTGTGCCCAGATGTGGAAAGGCGTTGATGTAGAAGATCATGTGTTATCCATGATTAATATCAGTTGGATGCACTAGATTTCCACATGGATGTGAATCTTCAAGTAATTGATTTGATCATGCAGTCGCTCCATGAGTCATTCTCCAAGTTCGTTATGAAATTTCATATGGACATGATGTAATACCCGGTATTACATGGTGTTGGAAAATATATGATTTCCAATTATTTTTAAAGGACCTTGAGTGGTCTGAAGAGCCTAAAAGTTGGTTTCGAGTAATAAGTTAATAAATTGTCGAATTAACGGCAGAGAATGCCCTAGGACTTGGATGTCCAGGAAAGAGGGATCGAGATTGGTGAGCATCTCGAGGCGAGGCTAATGACGCTGAAAGTAGTCAAATTGGGAATAGTATCTAAAATAGTTTATGTATAAGCCCGAATTGTTGACTAAACTGAATGGTTGTAAGGGACATTCGAGAAGTTAAAGGAACCCTAAGGGTGGTCTGATTTTGTAAGTGAGATAACCTTGAAGCATTTTTGGGCGAAGAAAAGGTCTTGTGCGGGCAAAAGGAGGAAATCAATTTTATCGAGTAATTCTCCGTTATTATTTTTTGGAGAAATCAAGATTTTGTGCGACTTGATGATAATTAATTAAGGTTTGGAGGGTTTAAGTGTGTTATGCCTATTAAAATAATAAAAATAAATAAGAAAAAAAATGGCCATGTGGCAGCCCATGAAGTGGCCACTTGGCTGCTTCATGTAGCCAGGAGGTGGCCTGGCCGCTTCCTTCCCCACTCCCACGCTACCATGTAGCAGTGTGGCCAGGGGCCAGGGAAAGGGGCGCTGCTTCCCCCTTCCCCACGTTGCCACAAAACAGCATGGCTAAGAAATAGGGTGCTCTACCCCCCACCCCCGAGAGAGTCTCTCGAGGGTATTCTCACGCCCTTTGCCACGTGGCAGCGTGGTTAAGAAAAATGGGGGCCTTCACCCCCCCACCCCCGAGAGACCTCTCTCGGGGGTACTTCACACCCCCAAGGGAGGTCACTCGGGGGTGCCTAATGCGCGCCTCTAAGCGCACACCTGTGTATGCTCATGTGCACTCTCGACCATGCACCATCGCGTCGATAACCCTGCAAGACTCGGTCAAAACCGCCTCCGAGATATCCGCCAAGAAAATTGGGCCACTTGACACATGGATGCCCCCCCTATCGTTATAAATAGGGGGTCTTTTCCTCTCATTCGGTATGCAATCTTTTTCTCTCGCACTTACATTCTTGCTTTCAAGCACTTTACTTCTATGAGGGTCTGACTTAAGCATTAGAAGGTCTGCGCAGGGACTTTCACTCACGCCCCTAACTAATTTCCTTTCCAACAAGTCATCCCATCACTCTCAACTTACCCAAAATACTCATCCATCGTTGCTGCTACCCCCGGAAGACTCATCCATCGCTGCTGCTACCCCCGGAAGACTCATCCATCGCTGCTATTACCCCCGAAAGACTCATCCATCACTCAGATATGCCACACAAGGGTCACCTATTGCTCGAATCGTCCATACAAGTGTCATCCATCGATAGTTTCTCCTTTTACAAATTTATTGTTGTAACCGTGTCATAACAATTGGCGCTGTCTGTGGAAAACGTAAACAAAAAGCTACAGAATAACTCCTTCATCATGGCACAAACTCGAAGTAATCGTCAGACTCTCTCCCTGGTGCCCAATCACCTCGAAGAGAAACCCTTCCTCGGGCAGAAGATTAGCATCAATCCACTCATGAGGGCCAGCTACCCCTCATCCATGGGGGCCATCCACCCCACATCCATGAGGGACATCCCCCCCCTCACCCAAGGGGGTAAACCGTCCCTCACCCATCAGTCTCCTCGTGAGGGTCACTCATCCTTCACTCATTAGCAACCACCTCTTCCAAAGCATCCTCAGCCATTGGGGGTTCAACTTCAGGTGCTGCCTCTTACTGCCTCACATGTTCTCTCAAGACCCTACTCAGGTATAAAGATCCCATTTATCGTTCCTTGGACTGAATACGAGGCCCTACAACAACAACATACTGAAAGAGTGCAAGCTCTTCGAGAAATGGCTGGGATATTGGAAGGTTTGGTTCCTCGAGCCTCAATGCTAGCTACCTTGAGAAAGTTTATACCATAAACAGTTCCGTCCAATGGGGCACGTCAAGAGGTTCCAGAAAATGGCTCTTACCAAGAGGCTATTCTCGACTCTCGTGCATAATCTGCCCCTCTTCGAAACAACTGACCAAGGTCTCCTACCCGAGGGGCTCCTACCCAAACTTCTCCCCATCAAGGAAATAAAAAAGGAACTGATCGTCGAAAGACAGAAAGATGAAGCCCTCAAAGGGGAAGATATTCTGGAACAGTGGTTAGCACTCCCATGGAAGGGGGTCGAAATTCCTCTAAACCCGTAACCAAGTAAAATAATGGGCCTGATGATAACTCTACGACATTTAGTGCTCGGGAAACAGTTGACATAAAGAAAATGATTGAGCGAGTGTTGCAACAAAATAAATTATTACCAGTTTCAGAAGAGCAATAACGAGGGAGGCTGTCATTTGTGGCAGAAATAATGGAAAAACCCTTGCCAAGGAAGTTTAAGATGCCCCAAATAACTCCTTACTCTAACAAGGATGATTCTTACGATCAAATGCAGAACTACGAGTCTTTGATGATGCTCCATGGATGGGACGACAAGATAATGTGTAGGGCCTTCCCGTTAACCCTAGTTGAGCATGCTCGGCCTTGGTTTAATGATTTACCCGAAGCATCCATTTCCTCATTCAGGCAGTTAAAAGCGAAGTTTATTAAAGCATTCATTATCAACAGTCAGAGGAAGAAAGACGCAACATATCTTCTTAGCATTTGGCAGGGGAGCAAAGAGACCCTATGCCATTATGTGGACAGATTTCGAAATGCTACACTTGATATTCGCAACCTACCGATTGAGATGGCAGTGTCTGCCATGTTGCAAGGGGTGCAACTGACTTCTTTTCAAGAGTCTTTATCTCTAGACCTGCCAAAATCCTTGGCAGATTTGTTCACCAAGGCCAATAAATATGTACATCATACAGAAGTAATGTGGACTGTGACAATAGATGAAGACAGGGAACGGAAAAGAAAGGAGCGAGATATTGAAGAAGACCTTAATCGGCGACAAGAGAGGGCTCGAAGACTGGATGATGTCAGGCCCCAATTCAATCACTATACCCAGCTCACCCAACCTCGTTCTACGATATTGGAAGCCATAAAAGGATTAGGCCTAATCAGACTTCCAAAAAAGGTGGATCGGCCTATAGGGAAGAATCAAGATGAGTACTATCGATACCATAGAACTGGTGGTCATTCCACTGATCAATGTAGGGAGTTGAAAAATCAAATTGAGATGCTTATCTGGGAAGGAAACTTATAAAGATATGTACGAGAAGAAGAGGGAAATAACAGGAAGCCACAAAGAAGGGAAGAGAGACCTGAAACACAAGAAATACATAATCCAAGACAACAAAAGAGAGGAAGCGACTACAGATAAAAACTCCCTCTGGATAATGAACCAATACATCAGGTTATACACGTCATTTCGGGCAACGAAATCTTGGCTGGTGATAGCACCTCTTCCCGAAAAGCCTATACCCGTTTGGCCTACCAAGTCAATTCGGTAATGGAGGTCAGAGAAAATGAAGAGCCCATTATGTTCACACCTATCGACAGAGGAGATGTAATCATTCCACATGATGACCCGATGGTAATCTCAGCTGTCATTGCAAAGCACCCAATTGAGAGAATTTTGGTAGATAGTGGTAGTTCAGCTAACCTTATTTATTGGAATTGATTCAAGCAAATACACATTTCACAAGATCGACTGAAAAATATCTCTTCCCCTTTATATAGTTTCAATGGGAGCCTGTCCTGGTGGCTGGTTCAATTCAGTTGCCAGTCACATTGGGCTTTGATCCTTAGAGAACAACACGCCAGGTCTGGTTTATGGTGGTTAAAGCCTCATCAATTGCATACAATCTAATTTATGGTCATCCCTTTCTCAATGACATGAGAGCCGTAGTCTCTTCCTGCTATCTGTTGATGAAATTTCCTACACCCCAATGAGTGGGATAAGTCTGAGGGGATCAACGGAAGGCCCGCACGTGCTATGCTACATCTACAAAAAGGAAACATAGTGAATAGACTTTATCGATTACCAAACAAGCTATGCAGGACTAGGTTGTATTATGTCTTTCATTAGAATTATTTGTATTGTAATAATGTGAGTCCAAAACGAAATTGTGGACGTAGGCACATTTGGCTTAATCACATCAAAATGCTTGTACTCACTCTTGCAAATAAATTATCATTATTGCGTCCACTATTATCTACTAGATTTCATGAAGGGTTCTTTCTAAAACGAAAGTCCCGTTACCCTACGCATAGCCCGATAACAAGATGAAAGTTAAAAGGCCATTGCCCTGCTCATAGCCCGGCAACGAGGGAGATAACAAGCCCATTGTCCCCCGCGTAGTCCGACAATAGGGGAAAAATAAGACATTGTCCTGCACACAACTTAATAATAGGGTGAAAATAAAATTACTGTCTAGCAAAAAGCCCGACAAAAATGAGCCATAATATCTATTACCTCGTGAGCGACCTACACCGCTTCGCTTGGTGACCTACGGCCCATTGCCCTACTATTAGCTCGACAATAAGGTAAACACAGAAAGACCCGTTGTCTCGCTAACAGCCCGACCACAAGGTGAAAACAACAAGTCTGTTGCCCTGCTCATACCCCAACAACAAGGAAAAACCAAAACTAATCGCGGACGTAAGCCATACACTAAATTGCGAAAACAAAAGATGTATATTCTTTCTAATCGCAGACGTAGGCGTTATGCTGAACAGCAAAAATAAAATATTTATACTATTTAATTGCGAACATAGGCGCCATGTCTAACCGCCAGAATAAAATATTGCAAACGTAAACACTACGCTCACAATACCAGCGAGCATGTACACGTGAAGCTAGGGAGCCGTGCCATTGTAATAAAAAGGCCCATTGTCCTGCTCACAACCTGGCGATGAGGAGGTAAGAACATCTCATTGCCTCGCAAGCATCCTGACAATGAGAATGCATAAGACTGTTATCTTGCGATACATCGAGGGAGCATAATTTCAGTGGCCTCAGAAGTGACTTACGCTGCTTCGCCTAACGTTCGAAGGGTGCAAAAGCTGTTACCCTGCAAGAAGAGAAGTCATATTCATCATTTTGCAAGTAATCCGACAAACCAAAAAATGGAGCGACAATCATCACGAACACTCTTGGATTCTGAAAAAATTCTCCAATATGCTAATTCATCTCTTGACAACATGTAGATACATATATGAGCCAATAACGATATGGTCACTCTGGACTTGATTTGAAGATCTTTCTGAGCCCTCGTCACCTCGAGAACTGGGAGCGTATGAAGAAATTGTGTTTATACTCCTAGAAAATGAAGAATTGAATGCATGGACAACCGCTGCAAGGGTACGAGCTTCAGCACGTCATGCGAAGAACTCTGTCGCATCTTCTTGAAGCCATTGACGCTTATGAGGAGTCGAAATATGAGAATGCCAGAGCTACAACAAACGCTGAAGACTCGTTGAAACAATGACCAAATGAGAAGCTCAAACCTCTTTTTATAAAGGCACACAAGGAGCAGAATGCCAAAGACAGCTACGAAAGACGTAAAGAAGGAGATTGCTACAAAATAAAGGAGGAAAAATAACCTCTTAAAAATATGGCAGTGCTTTAGGTAGAATACTCTTCCTCTCAAGAAACCTGACAAAAAGAGTAGGGAACAATTGTTATGCCTATTAAAATAATAAAAATAAATAAGAAAAAAAAGGGCCACGTGGCAGCCCATCAAGTGGCCACCTAGCTACTTCATGCAGCCAAGAGGCGGCATGGCCGCATGGAAGCGGCCATTATGGCCTTTCCCTCCCCACTCCCACGCTGCCATGTAGCAACGTGGCCAGGGGCCAAGGAAAAGGGGTTGCTTCCCTTTCCCCCACGCTACCACGCAACAACTTGGCCAGGGAAAGGGGGGGTGCTTCCCCCCTTACCATGCTACCACACAGCAACGTGGCTAAGAAAAATGGGGGGCTCCACCCCCCACCCCTGAGAGAGTCTCTCGGGGGTATTCTCACGCCCCCAGCCACGTCATCCTAGAAGTTTTCCAGAAGTCACTCCTTATATAGACCTTCGAGGCCCGCCGCCACTCCCCATTCTCATTGGACCATCTTCACCAAAGGTCAGCTCTGATACCACCTGTAACATCTTGCATCGAGTGATAAGAAGGATCAGAACAATTTACCTTGATGGGCTTACGCGAACTTCCTAGAGGGTCACCCATCCTTGAGCTTCCCCAGCTCAAGCACGCTTAACCCCGGGAGTTTTTTGCCTACATTCAACCCAAAAGTTATCCAACTGATGTTATTTCCTTCATTACTTATCCTCGATATATACTACCCTTCTCTGGACTCTTGGGGTATTACAAGATGCGTGGCCGACAAGCTAGGGGTAAGGAGATAAATTTAGGAGGGATTTTAGGAAAAGAGAAAGCTCTCTCATGAGTGCAGCCCTCAATTTATCTTCCTTCTTCTATTGGTTCTTCATCCAAGCTTTAGCTAGTGTCGGCTCTCATTTTTCTTCCTTTTTGCTGCAACCATTGCTTGTTCTTGCCCCAAGCTTGGCTAGTGCAACTTCTCCTGATTCTCCCATTGATCCAGTTATTGGATAGCTAAGAAGTAACCAAGAAAAGACCTCAGAATAGCTTCGGGTCACCTCCATCGAGAAGGTCCTAGCATGACTCCGTTGGAGGGTTCCGTGAGCATCTCAAGCGTGGACTGACTAGGTCTTCCACACTTAAAGAGGCAAGGTGGTTTCCTAGCGTAGCGGATTATTCGTGGGAGATGATCGGTGGGATAGCAAGGATGGGGAGCTTTCTTTGGACAATCAGCACCAACCTTTGTTATAAGGTATATCGAAAAACCCCCTATGGCATGGTTTTTCTTTTAATGCATATGCATGAAGTTTATCGAGTCTTGTAAGGTTCATTTTTTTCTTCTGCTTTTCTACTACTATAATGTATGTTTTGGTTTTGAAAAATGTTTTAAAAGCGATAGATCCTTGCAATGATCCACACGTGGTTGGTTTTTGGCCTCGGGCCCTCATTTCCTTTCATGGACATCCTTAGGTTGTTCTAGAATGCGATATGCATTGGTCAAAGTCCTTAATGCAGAGGGTGTCTTCATTGAACAAATGTAATACCTCAAGTACTCATTGCCCCTTGTTGGATATTAACTAAAGTCGTTGTTGTCTTCTTGAAGCACCTCGGGGGTGCGAAGTAAGCGAGGAAGCTCACCTTTAGCTTCTTAAAGTTGTGGATGGAACAATTAGGCAATCTAGAATAACAATACCAAGAATTCTCTCTAAGGTGGTTGGCAAGGCTCGCCACCGCAATCCATCCAATGCAGCTTGGACCAACACGTGGGAGTTTAAGAGCCCTATATGGTTGGAAGGGTTGGTGGTGCCATCATAAAGCTTGATGGCTGGGATCCAAAACCTCTTAGGGGGAATCTCAACCATGATGGCTCAACTAAGTGGTTGAGAAGAGCCTCGTCATAAGATTCCCTCCCCTTCCTATTTTCCATCTAAGTCATCATCTTCTCAGTTTGTTAGAGATGCCTTTCCTAAGAAGTCTCCCTTTCTCAAGTTTGGGAAGATATTGAATCCTCAACCTCAGAGCATCAGTGCTCGCACTCCTCTCTCTAAGAATGTCAATGACCCTCCTTGTAAAGGTGTCGATGTTTGTCCCTCTAGAAAATTCAATCATCCCTTTGGGAGTGACGATGCTCTTTCTATCATTCTTCATAGGAATAATGGCAATCGTCTCTCCATGAATGGCTATCATCATGCTGATACTGAGAGTGCTCAACTTCTTGGCAAGTACCTCTCATTCTTTGTTGCTTGAGAAAACTAGTGAGCAACTCGATTAAGTGTTAGATTTGGCCTTCTAACTGGGTCACCCAATCCATTAGAGGAGGGTTGTTCCCTAGATTCAGCGAGTTATCCAAGACAATGGAAATCTAAGCTTTAGTGTGACTCAAGTTCTCATGATAATACCCAATTTGCATAAGAGGTATCCATCAAGGTGGAATGTTGTGTGATGAGGACGAGCCTAGCAAGGCTTAGTAGATGAGTAAGTGGGCTTAGAAGATAAGCACGTATAGATAAAGACTTCGAAAGTCAACCCCATAATAGATGCCAAATGATGATGGTTGGAGCTGATCACCATCGGGTTTATCCCAAGCTAAGTGTGCCTGGTAGCTTTCCTTGATCCCGAGTTTGTCCAAAATCTACTCATCCTACAAAAACGAGGGCAAGTCTATCTCGTGGTATAACTTTTGACAATCAAATCAATCTCAATACCAAAAGTGGGGCAAAGTAATAATAAGCAATAAATGATATATCTAACTCTTTGAATTTGTGCCTTTATATATGTATACAATAAAGCTCATAAAAGACTATGATCATGTCATATAAATTATCAGATCTGGGATAAGATTCGATTATTTAGATCAAATCTTTCACATGGGTCTAATATACTCTTTAAATAAATCTCAATCTAGATCTAGAGTCAATCCTAGAACCAAGTGTCTTGTGATACAAGTCACTTTGAGAGAACTCTTAAAAAGGATATTTGTATGACTTTGCCTAGAAATAAGAAACTCCACCATTAGTGTGAATCAAAGGAACGAAAAACTTGAATATAAAAACATTTTGGTGTTTTTCTTGAAGAATAAAAATCATGCTACTTTTTTCCAAAACGAAAACAACACACCAAACTCCATTTTTTTGTTTTTTTTTTCAAAGGCTAGATAGGACCCCAATCAATAGGCATATCAGTCATGAAACAATAAATTCCTTTGAAATATATTGCAAAGATTGTGCTTTCCTCTTCACATTCCCCAACTACTCTTTAATACAGCTTTCAAGAATATGCCCGGCGTGATATCACCAAAACATAACTTAGTATCAAGATACAAATAATGGTGTGTTCAAGATTAAAGAATGTCATCAAACAAAATTAACATTCTCTTGGCTTGTGGAAGCCCTTCTGGAGTCAAAGTCAGTACTTACCCCTCCATGAATGCCACTTTAGCTTCAAGTGGTACCACAAAGGAGGGACACCCAGAACCCCTCTTCTCATTCTTGGATCAAAGACATCAAAATGCGCACGAGTAAGCGAGTCTAGAACAACTTGGGCAGGCACAGCTGGCAACAGCACTGGACGAGCTTCCATTGGCACTGTTCCAGCTAGCTCCCGAGCCTTCTGGAGATGCGCATTAGCTACAGATGCCATTTCAAAAACTGCATCACACAGGCCCTCTCTTGAATCCATGCGAATCTGTGGTTGACCTCCCTGGTTATCCAACAAACCGTGTTTGGCTGCTACTTGAGCCGGAATGTAAGAAAAATGATGGCTGCGGCTAGCGTGATATGGCAGCGACTTAAGCAGCAGAAGAAGACCGCTAGCCTTGCCAACATGTGAAGCCGCATGATCAGCTGCAGTGGACTTGATACCGCCTGCTTGAAGAGTCATGTACAAAATAGTCGACACCGTGTCCTCAGCATATTGCTCCAACTCTTCAACAGTTTTTGGGATGTCATCAACCTGTCTTTTTGCATCATTTATACGGGCCTCAACAGATCTCTTAAGCCAACTCTTGCTAATTCTATGCTCAGATATTAGGTATGACAGGGCCTGCGCCGTTGGGTGCTCAATTAATTTGTTGGCAAAGATCTTATCTATAGCTTCTTGCCACCAAAGCAGGCGCATAAGGCCAATTTTGGGATCAGAAGCAACATCCATGGCCCTGGCTGTTTCAACATTAAAGGCACGGAGAGCAAAGGCAGCCTTCCGCATGTTCGGAGGGAGTTCAAGAAGGCAGAGGTAGTGATGATAATCATAGGTTCTTACTTCTTGTACACAATGTGACAACGCTGCCCTTATGCCCCCAGAAGTAGAAGCAACACTCATCAAATCCTGGCCGTGGTTCCTCCTGCAAGCAAAAATAAATAAATAAATAAAAAGGAAGGGAGACATAAAGTACAACATTAATCATATGATAGATAACACATACAAGAATTAGTATTCTAGTTAGATTGTTTTGGAAATTAGTCGTTGGTAGGATTAGATATACACATTGCAAATGTAATGTAAGGAATGATTAGATATCAAGATTTTAAACTGAATATAAAATATTGGTTCCCCCCCCCCCCCCCCCCTATCTTCTTTCTCCCTCTGGATATATGCACCAAGTTCTTCATCAGCTTTTTCGCTCCTGTCCTCCTATGTCTCTCCCTACTTTCTTTCTCTAGTCTTCTACTTTATCACTCTCTTCTTCTCTGTTATTCTTCCTCTACTCTCTGCTCTCCATTGATTTGATGTCAATAGGAAAAATGCACGCAAAAAAAGGGAAAAAAGGACCAAAGTTGCCCACCAACTTTTTGATTTTGATCAGTTTAGCCCTTGAACTCCCTTTTTGGCTCAAATTCACCCCTGAACTTTTCAAAAATGAGCTAAATTGACCCCAAAAAAAAATTCAAGGGCCAACTTGATCTTTTTTCCCAAAAAAAAAAAACAAAGTAAAGCAGGAAGAACGAAACCAGAAACCTTGCACTCCTACCTCCACAGAAAACTATTGAAGAAAATAAATATGCTTCAAACTAAACTATTCTACAGGCATATAAATTTCAATAAAATGGCAGTAGCCTTTTAAATTAGAAATTTAGATCTCTATCTACCACTTTGAGTAGATCACGATGAGGAGATGATGAGGATAATAATAATAATGACGGTCATTAGAATAGGAAGAAACGGAACTACAATGACAAGAAGGGTATTTCTGAAAATTGAATTTGAGGATTGTACCAATAACTTGCTGAGATTGAGGCAAGTACCTGGAGCCCCTGTTGAATGGAGTTTGCCAGCCACTAGAGCAAGTGCAAGAACCTAAAAAGAAAGAACTTAAAAAACAGACATTCAAAATTTCAGGATCACTAAGATCTGCACCATCCAACTCCGGAACTTCCCATATTTCTAGGACCTCTACTCCAAATGGAAGAATGTTCCTTAGTTGAAGAAGCTATGTTTCTTCATTTAACACAACTTTCTATTTTTCACTAGCTAGGAATGAAAAGGTCTCTTGTTATGACCGAGAACCCTAGACCTCCAATTCATAAAACTTATGTGTAGGAACAATAAGCTCAAAACTGAATAGGCTATGCCTATTCCGAGTGGTTAAGGATTAGATTAGAGTTATTCTTCTTATTCCTATTTTGTCAATTGTCGGCTTTTCATTACTACTAGGAGTCCTTGTATGGTAGGAGACTTCTTCAAATTCGGTTGCTAGCAGTGTACAGTGTCCTGTAGGAGTCTTTTAGGTTTCCTTATAAATAATTCTCTTGAGGGTATTGAGAAAACAATCAGAATAATAAATTCCTTTTTCCACATACTTGTGTGCAAGAGATCGAAGGGTTCTCTCTAATGAGCCCTAGCTTAAACATAGGTCAGCAAGGACAGAAGTCTTTGAAGGCATTAGCTCCAAATTTAGCTAATCCCTCCTAACTAGGTTTACTTCTAAGATATAATCAAAAGAGTAGGAGAAATAGAGATAGAAATGGGGGAGAACAAACAGAACGAGGAAGAAATAGAGTGAAAAATGAAAGAGAAACCGAGAGAAAGAAAGGGAGAATTGCAAAGAAAAAAGGGAGATCTTTTAATTCATAACTAACAACACAATAATACTCGGCCATGTGATTGTCAAGCCCCCTGGGCTTGACAGGTAATTTTGAGTAGATTTTAGGAACTTTGGGAGAAAAGGATGCAAAGAGGGAGAGAAGAACAGAGGGATTCGGGAGAAAGAGAAGGATCGAGAAAGAGAATTTGGGATAAAGAGAAGGAATTCTGTTTCAGAGAATATGCTTTTTCTGTACCGTTCTCATTCCTTTAGGATAGCTTTTATAGCTATTCATTGGCACAAAATAACTGCCAAGGTACAACTTGAGTAGCAGTCCAGGTACAATAGCATAACAACCTTACATTGTATAAGAAAAAGACAGAATTACCCCTATCATAACCTAGGGTCCTGACAATTACCCCCCCCCCCCCCCCCTCTCTCTAACTAAATTTCTTGTCCTCAAGAAATGGAAAGAAGCTGAACTGCTTGAGGAACTTGCTGGAGCAAATCAGGGAGGTATTCCTAGGTGTTGTTCTCCGGATGGAGGTGAGCACATTGGAAACACTTGATTGATATGGGCCCCTTGTTTGTGAATTACCCGCTTATACAAGATGAGGGCTGGTTCCACTGGTGGGGAAGCATCGGATACATAGGCAAGTAAAGTAGGATTAACCAGTTGGGTACCCGCTGATTTCTTGAGCAAGGAGACATGAAATACAGGACGTATGTGAGAATTGGCAGGCTGTTAGAGCTTATAAGCTGCAGTCCCGAATTTGGCCACAATGGGAAAGGGACCAAAAAACTTAGGACTTAGTTTAGAAACCGGTCTATGAGTAATAGACCTTTGGTGGGGATATCTTAGCTGCAGTCCCTTTCACTTCACCTGTGATCAGCAAATTATTTCATCCGGTTCTAAGCCATGGCCAACTCCCTGCGAAGCACCTGTAAAACCTCCTGTTGTTGCTGTAAATAGTCGTCTAAAGCGACTACAGATGCGGATTCTAAGGTGGCTGGCACCAGTGGTGGTTTATAACCATACGAGGCCTGAAAGGGGGACATTTTGATGGAGCTGTGGTAACATGAATTATACCACCACTGTGCTAAGGATAACCACCTGTGTCGTGCCCGAGGCTGTATAAAACAAAAGCATCATAGGTACGTTTCTAAGCATTGATTTACCCATTCCATTTGGCCGCTAGTTTCCAGATCATACGCGATAGACATATGGAGATTGACACCCATGAAAGACCATGTCTCTATCAGAGACTATGGTCTGAGGCACCCCATGCAAACTAATCATCGAATCCAAAAATAATCTTGCCACCTCCTGTGCTGAAAAAGGGTGTGATAGGCCTATAAAATGGGCAAACTTAGTGAATCGATGTACCACCACAAGGATACAATTCTTGCCTTCTGATTTTGGTATAAGCTAGGAACTTCTTGTATTGTCAATAGGTTGTCACTGAAAATGTTCTTGACCCTTGCTGGGGAGGTGAGAATCTGTTTTAATTTTTTAAAAAGGGCTTTTGTTGTCAGGTTGTTGATATTTTTAAAAGCAAGAGCTAAAATTTGGAGAGGAATAATGATGCAGGAGCTGTTTTTTGTTATTAGTGTTTCTATTTATTTTTATTTGTTTCATTATGCTTAGTATTTAAGTTATTAGGTTTTAAATACTTTTTTATTTATTTGTTTTAATGACTAGTCATGAGAGTAACATGTGACTTTTGAAAAAGGATAGATTCCTTAGATTCGATGGATTCCTGGTGATGAAGGACTAGGATTCCTATGCGATCAAGGATTAGTAACCTAGTATAAATAGTCTTCCAAGGGACTTTGTAATCAACCGTTTTTGGTTCTACTCCAACTTTGAGGTTTTCTTAAACCCTAATTTTAAGATTAGGGTTTAAAACTTTAAAAATGGGCCCTTGAATCATCCGAACATACCAAGAAGAATAACCCCTCGAGCTTGCAGGGGAATGTCTAGTATTGCGGTCTGCCCAATTCTCCAGCAACATCAGTTGCAATAATTAAAACTTTAAACTATCATGTCTCACACTTAAAATGTTGCAATAACAGTGTAAGATTATGGGATTCAAGGGCCAATTAGCCAAAATAAAATAAAAATACACACCAAATAGAACATAATCAAATAAATTAACTTACCTCTAGTCTTTTTATCTCTAGAGTATGAAGGGATGCCCCACTGGCCACTGCCTGCTTGCCAAGAACAAGAACACAACACCAAAGATTGACCTAAAAGATTTTTTTGTCACTGGTATTGAATTTGAACCCGAACAGAACACAACACCAAAGATTGAACCAAACCTCAAAAGATTGAACCAAAGTGTCCCAATGGCAATGTAGAGAGGCGAGCGACCCAGTCACCCAGCGAGAGCAAGAGTTAAAGAGCCAGAGCTAGTAGCCATTGATGCGACCTCCCCAGCTACCGACTGAGAGGCGAGGGCGAGCCGCGAGCGCGATCGAGCAAGCGTCAAGCGAGAGGTGAGAGAAAGGGCGAGGGTGAGGCAGCGAGCGAGAGCGAGGGCTAGGGGGAGGGCAAGCCGCGAGAGAGCCAGAGAGGGAGTAGGGTTTTTGCAGAAGGCACTGCTTGGGGGTGGGCTTGGAAAAAATTTATGGGCCCCCAAAAATGACAAAATTTATGGGCCCGAGACAACCACCTCATGGGCCTCCCTATAGGTCCGGCCCTAAGAACAATTAGTAGGAAAGGTGTTAATATGTATTTGTCACGAGAGAATGGATTGGAGAGCGTATCTATTGCAAGAGAATAGAGAGTCTTTATAGGATAGTTCAAACGTGAGTTTTCTTAGGTGCCCCATTGGGGACATAACCAAGCATATGGTCAAGACATGGGCCCAAGGACTTGAGCTATACCCCTATGGAACCATGCTCATAAATATTTTTCATAGTGTGGGTCAAGATGTCTTCCATGTGATGACTGGCCCTCCCCTTACAAAAATAATTGAGTTTAGAAATTGAAAATTTTCATCTCTAAATAACTTAAATTCTATATTTAAATAGTTCAAAACTGAATTATTGACAAAAAAAATCAATCACATTAGAATGTGGCGTCACTAACCATTGAAAGATGAATTTCTACCTCCATCTCTATTTAGAGACGGGAGTATTCTTTCTCTAATCAAGATATATTCCCTTTCTAATTTTATTTAGATTTGATCTTCAATTTTATTATAAAAATAATAAAATATTAATTAAATTTTTGAAGACAAAATGGTTTCCACCTCTAAGTGCATAAAATGTTGGTTTTTTAGAGACAAAAATATTTTTCTTCCATTTTTAAAAGATTTAGGTTGCGTTCTCTTTACTGTTTTTAAGTCATTTTTAGTTTTCGATTTTCTAAAATAATAAAAACGCATTCTCTTTACTGTTTTTAAAAATACATTTTTTAAAATAAAAAACAAATTATAAAGAAAATTCAAAACAACAAAAAGTTATTTTGAGTGTTTTCATCCAAAACAAACTCTAAACTCAAAATACATTTGTTTATTTAATTATTCATATTTTATTATTGTAATTAGAAAAAATATTACAAAATTCATTAATTTTAAAATGTATATATATTTTTTAATAATATATTAACATTAAATATTCTAATTTACTGAATAATCAAATTTATTGAATAAAATATCATTAAAAATTTATTTTCAAAATTTCAAAGAGAACGCGTTTTCTAATTTTCTGTTTTGATAAATAATTTTTCAAAACGACAAAGAGAACACATTTTCAATTTTCTTAAAATAGACTATCAAAACAGAAAATTAAAAATGAATTCAAAACTCAAAATTAAAAATTAAAAAGCAAAAAGAAGGCGGCCTTAAGTTTTTGAGAAACTTCCATTTAAGCAAACTTAAAAAAAAAAAAAAAAAAGTGCTGTCAACCATCCCACAACACAAATTCTAATAATGTAGTTTTGAGAAACTTGAACTACTTTTCCCAATCCTAAAACTCAAATAGTATATATTGAATTTATTATAAAGTTTATATTTATCTATTTTTTTTATGATTCGCTTGCAGAAAATGACGTTAGAAGATTGAGAATTAATAGGAAATGAAGTTAGAAGATTGAGAATTAATATGTCCCGCAAATAATAAAAAAATTGGATATGGAACCTATCCAAGTGACAAATATGAGTCGAACTTATAAATGAATACTTGAATAAAATACATATATAAGTGGGCCAAAATGCACAACTCAAAAACAAAACCAACCTCGGAGAGTAAAATAAAAAAGAGCGAGACAATAATCGAGTGGCCACTCGGTCATTAACAAATCAAAGTGCATGTGCAACATCCTAATTTTCAACTGCCATGCTTCAATTTCACTTAAAGGTGTGTTTGATAGTATGAAAAATATATGAAAAATGCCACATCTAATAAATTGAATTTTGTCTTTGGTGTTTGACATACTACATTTTCTATGGAATTAAATTCTATAGTATAACCATTAAAATATATTTTTGTCTCTTTTCCATGAAAAATTTCATCTAGGAGGAAAATAGTTTTTATTTTTCATGCAAATTAGAAAATATTTTCCTTTCCAACTAAATGCAATTAAATTACATTACCTAGAATTTAATTCTAAGTAATATTTGCCTAAAAAACAAAAAATCACCACACCTCTTAAAAAATGAAATCCATAGAAATAAGTTTTAAATACTTTAACCATACACATTTTTTTTATAGAAAAAGTTAAGAATGTTTAATTACTTACATAAAAAATATTATAATAATTACACATTTTCTATAATAAATGTATGCAATGAAACACACTCTTACATTATTTTATTCCCCAACTCCCTTGCATTATTTTTCCAACTTCACTTGCATCACCTGAACCTTCCAAATTCACTTGGATTATAAAATACCCATTAAGTAATTGAATTTGGGGGAAGATTGAGATTAAAGTTAAATTGGATTATTCAATTGGGAGTGCAAGTGCGCCCCAATAGGAGATTGAATTGGAGGAGGATTACATGCATATATAATAATAATATAATATTACAAAAAGGAGATTGAATTGAAGAATTGAGAGGCGGCAATTGAAGAGGGAAGAAGCCACAGGGCAATAATCCGCATGGCAATTGATATGTAATTCAACAATTAAATATTGCAAAGCCACAACTTGAGTCGGCCAACAACAAATTACAATATGAGAAGGTTGGCAATTGAAGTTGAAATTCATGAAATGGCCGACAAATGCAATCTCTGAAGTGCAAGATGAGCACACAAGCAAAAAGCATGTGTAAAGCCACTCGGCTCTAACGGAGGTCGAGAGGCCTCTCGGTACCTCATGGTAACAAAGAGTTCCTCAATTCTCGGGAGTCTCTCTCAAAGCCAACGGACTCTCTCGGGTATCCCTCAATTCGAATAATTCAAGAGAATAAGTAATTGTTTATAAAAAAAAAATTAATTTTAAAATAACTTAAAAATATTGAGATAAACATCATCCATATAAATTCTAATTCTAACAAGATTAAGAAAAATCAAGATAAATATTATTTACAATAATCTTAATCCCAGATAATTAGAATTACTCCATATTTCTTTTTAAATAAGAGACTCATCTCTTTATTCAGATACGTTCATTCTGATATTCAAATCCTAACTAACTTAAGCATTGAAGAGTCTGGGCGGGAACAAGATCCCACGCCTCTCACTGTTTGTTCACTTTAGCAGGTCTCTCGGTTCTCTAAGACCTTTCAATTATTTGAGACGTCTCAGTTATTTTAGGCTTCTCAGTTATTTTAGACCTTCTGTTTATCAACAAGAAGACGCAGCATCAACAAATCATCATCTCTCAAGGCCACTTGATCATTTTTGGTCTCCTAATTATCTTTGTACGCGGACGTCAAGATCACCTTTCTTACATTACAAATTCATTATTATATTTTGAGAATGAAGTAATAGATTCTATAAAGTGGGCCAATTTTTTTACTTGTAGTTTGAGAAATTTGACTATTTAAGACTGATGTGCCCTACAAACAATAACCAGTACGAGATATGGAGCAGATCTAGCTGATAGATCTAGATCAAAATCTACGTGTGGACATCCGAATCAAGAGCAAAAGACTAAATAATTGGGAAAGCTATAAGGAGACATTGGAGATAAAGGCAAAGCAAGTAAGGATTGAAATTAAAATAATAAAAATTGGAGATTAATTTATTAAATTGAAGCAAGTGCGGCATATATAATATAATATTATAATTATTGAATTGGAGGAGATGGGAACTGGCGATATAGCAGAGGAAGCAGCAAGTGAAGAAGAATGGGAATTGGGGAGAGAAATTGGAGGAAGCAGGAGGGAGGAGCACAGAAGCAAGCCGCAAGTTTCTCCAACCCATTAAATCCAAAGCCATAACCGAGTGGTCACTCGGTCGAACACAATTGAAGTTCATGTGCAAAGCCTTGATTATGTTATTATTACTTTTGCAACATTAATTAAGGCCATTATTTTAATTCCAACTCCTTGAAGGTTCAATAGATATGCAGCTGTTCCCATTGCCCTGTTCTAATCCCTCGAGCCATTATTTTAATCTTGCAAGGTCACTTGAATTACATAATTTAATTTAATTTAATATTTCAAAGCTCACCTTTCCGCCTTCTATTCATGACGACTACCCGATAACAAGAAGTATTTTTTTTTTTTTAATTACGCGCCATTACTCTTGCCTCTCGCCGAACCCATCCCTAGATCATCACGAGGGAGGTAAAATGAGTGATATGCCCAAGTGGTCAGGGTTTGAGGCTGCGTCCACTAACACTTATCAAGGATCACCTCAGAAGGAATTGCTTCTCCCACTAATCGATCCCACACTAACAGCCTTTAGCATGACTGCATCTTTACAACCCCTTCCTTTACCACTTGACTGTGCCCCTGGGGAAAATAATAACAAAAAGTATTTTTTCATGTGAGAAGTATTAGCCACCACTCAATTGCAACCGAGAGTCAAGAGGCTTGTGGGTTCTAAGCAACCTTGCGATCATAAATGTTCTTCAAACCTTTTGGAATACTCTCGAAGCCAATGAACCCTTCCAGAACAAAATACAAAGGCACGAGAAAAGAGGCCAAGTGGTGAACCAAGTGGCCTCTCGATAATGGCCAAGAGGCCTCTCAATTCTAAGTGGCCTCGTGGCCATAAATCTTCTTCAACCCTAAGAGCCTCATTCGAAGCCAATGAACTCTCACAAGGCATTCCACGATATGAATATTTGAAAAAAAAAAAAATCGATTATCCTTAAAGAATTCTAATTCTAAAAGTCCTTTGGAATAATTGAGATAAGCACCCTCCATGAGAAATTTCACAATAAGCATAATCCATAAGAGATAGACGATATTCATAACAGTCCTAGTTAGTGTCAACGTTTGATTTCGGCCGACCGTGATTCGTTTTGGGCCGCGGTGAGTCAATCCAAAAATACCGAGAAGGAAGGAAGAAAACCCCTCCCCCCAAAGTTCCAAGCGTGTACACCAGAATCTTTTGCGTGGTTCGGCCAGAACGATGCCTAGTCCACGGCCGCCATCTGATTATTCTCCCAGAGTGGCGGTATCTGATTATTCTTTCTTGTCTTTCTTGCCCCTCATGGTCTCTTTGATTTCCATTTATCTTGAGGGGCTTTTACAATCTAGATAATATATAAAAATACAGTGTTTGTATAATGGGGGACAGACAGTTCTTACCCCCTTCGCAAGACCGGGAGTGGGATCCTCATTACGAGGGGCATAGGCTGTTACAGATAAAGTGATCGGACCCTACCTCTGATTTCTCAGCAGCTTTGCCACTCATGCGAGCTGGAGGTTTTGGGCGAGCGACCTGGATGGTCCAGCGATCTGGAGGATATTTCAGGAGCTCGTTAGTCGATTGCTCCGAGCTCGCTGGGGGATTACCGGGAACTCGCCATATGCTCGCTTTACGAGTTCCGGATCTTTGGTGGGGGCTGGACCTTCCTTGACGAGGTCGTCCGGGCCTTCTTGGCCTTGGGTGATTGGGCCGGTCTATCGGACCGAGTCTGGCCCATGCGAGGTGATGCGGGAAATACATATAACATAAGCCCCCCAGTTCGCGGCACGATCTTCGTGCTGGGAACTGACGCGTGCCAGCTGTTCTTCCATCCCTCCGACTTCTGTCCAATCACCTTAAGTCTCGTCGTTCCACGCAGTACGCTTTGTCGGCAGCGCATTTAATGCGCGCCCCCTCCCCATTTCTGCGCATGATTACACTCGTGGGACCCACAAGCTGTTGTGCGGCCGCTGGATGCGGAGCATGTGATAAGTCGTCATTCGATCCGACGGTTGGGATGGACCAGGCCGTCAGTATAAATAGTAGGGAGTGTCCACCCGCTTCTT
Organism: Diospyros lotus; assembly: GCF_014633365.1. NCBI lineage: Eukaryota > Viridiplantae > Streptophyta > Magnoliopsida > Ericales > Ebenaceae > Diospyros > Diospyros lotus. The sequence continues at coordinate 15,874,494 of NC_068348.1, read as the reverse complement.
CTTTCACGCTATTTTGAAACTCCCTCAAACCTTTGCCTCCCTGCTTTCTCTTTCCTCTCTCGAGGCCTCCGTTATCGCTGTGCTTTCAGACGTCTGCCGTTCTCGTCCGGTGCTTGGTACGAGTCCCCATTCAGTCGTTAAGCGCAACTTTTAGGTAAGTTTGTCGTGACTTTCTTCTTCTTCTTGTGAGGCCGTCCATCGTTGGTTAGCCGTCGGTGGTTTCTCTAGCTTTGTCGATAGATGTCGTTCTCATTTTTGGAGAAACGGCACGATTCGGTTTGTCGTTTGCTGGGCCTTTGGGTCCAATGACCTTAGGATTAGCTTTTCATGGAACACCGGGCTTGCGGCTGCAGCCCCTCCGCCCTAGGCGGTACCCTTTTTGCGAAGCGCTCGGCCTGGAAGACCTAGGGGACGTTTTAGGGTTTTTCTTCTAGTTTCTTGAGGTCTGGTTCGCGACTTGCGACCTGACTGTTCTCTCTTTTCCTTTGTAGATGTCCGACCAACACCGTGGAAATTCAGGTCAAAAGCGCTGCAATTATATCGTAGGAGAAAACGACACTTCGAGCTCCGAAGATTGTCTCATTATGGAGGGCTAAAATCTTGGGGGTGCGAGCTCGGGGTGCAGGGAGGTCGCCGTCCCGACCTCTCGGGAAACCGAGCTGAAGGTTCAAGATCAGATCGCTGGTGGGAGTGCTGATCTTGCGGTCTTCAAGAGATTCTTGTCCAAGGCCAAGCTTCACGAGGTGATGACTTGTGCTCAGGAGTTTCGTCTCCCCAGGACCTGCCGAATATACATCCCTGCATCGAGCTCCCATGCAGCCTACCCGCCAGCCAATTTCATAGCTATTAGCCCCCAACACCTCGAGTCTGGCTTTAGGTTCCCAATAGCTCCGTACCTTATCGCCCTCTTGAACGACGTCAAGCTCGCCCCCTTCCAACTAACACCGAATTCGTATGCCCAACTTACTTCTTTGGCCGTTTTATTCCTTATAAATAAACTTCCTCTCCCTTCGCCAAAACTGATAAGATTTTTATTTTCTTTCAAAAACGCCAAGGACGGGCTGTATTACCTGGCGGCTCGTCCTTCTCCGTACAAGGCCGCCCTTCCTCAGGGTAAAGCAAAGGGGAAGTCCAACGTGGGCGATTACAAGTCCAGTTGGTTCTTCGTGTCTTGCCCTTCCCTTTCTCTACTTAGGAATTGTAGCTTCGCACTGACCCCTGGTAAGAGAATACGAGCTCTCATAAATCTTTCCTTTGTTCCGAGAGTGCTTGTTTTAACTTGCTCATGCTTTGATGCAGATTTTGGGGGGAAGAAACCGATTTTATCGGTCGAGGAGACTGATATCCTTGGCAAACTTGTGGCTGCGGAGTCGAGCTTGGAGATTCTTGAACTTTCGGACGAGCTACTTCGCGAATACGAGCTCGCCCCTCCTCTTGGCACCAAGACTATCGAGGGAGATCATTTCAGGGACTTGGGTGCGGAGATTCTCCCTTCCGGCTTACAGCTCGCTGAGACGAACAGTTCAAGAGGGGAAGCCGACCAAGACCATAATATGGTTGATCTCGAGCTCCTCCAACCGAAGCGTCATAGGGCGAGGTCGAGCACTACGTCCTCCATAACCCCGAGCTATAGCTCGCGGGATGGCAGGTCGGAGCAGCCGCAGCCGCAATCACGCCCTCAGCAGCAGCAAACCCAACAGTCGCGGGGGGGGCAGCAGGAGCAGCGGCAAAGAACACTGCCCCGTCAGCCCCAACAGTCAAAGCAAGCTCATCTGCAGCTGGGGCATCGACTCCCTACCTCCCGAGACCATGGTTCGAGTGGAGCCCGTGGGAAAGAGGTCGCAGTGGAGGTTCGAGACGCTCCTGCTGCCAGCTCGAAACGGAGATCGGACCAGCTGCAGCAGGGGGAGGATATCAGGGCTAAACGGGTCAGGGTCCGTGAGAAGGAGCTGGCCGTGGAGGCCCTGCCAGGAGGGGTCTTTGTTGGTCCCCTCCTGGATTCCGTGCCCGATTTCCTAGGTCCGAACTCGAAGCCCCTCGACGACCCGAAGTTAAAGGGAATCCCCCTTTGTGATTTTGTCGCCCGTCACAGCCTGGTGGTAAGTAGGAATTCTTCGTACCTTGGTTTCTTAACCTACTTTTTTAATGAGCTAACATTGCTTCTTTTGCAGACTTCTCTTGCTGCCGTGAAGCTCCGAGCTCAGTACAAAGATTTTGAGGAGCAGCTTCAGTCGGTGAGCATGTCCCGTCAGGCCGAAATTGCGAAGCTTGAGGACGAGAAGAACGCCCAAAAGGCCGAAATAACGAAGCTCTCGGACGAGAAGAGAGATCTCCAGGTCGAGCTTCTTGCCACTCAAAAGGAGGTGGAGGGTTGCTTGACGCGTCTAAGGATGGAGATCCAGAAGAATAAAGATCTCGACGAGGAGCTTCGTAGGTCGAAGAACATGTGGGAGCAAGCCAACTCCGGGCTCACCGGCGAGCTAAATGGAGCGAAGGCGGAGTTGCGGAGGGCTGAGGAGCGACTGAAATCAACCGAGGCAGAGCTTAGGGCGGCGAAGGAGGAGCAGACACGGGCGGATGATCGTGCCGTCCGATGCGAGGAGCTTGCCAAGAAGACCATTGACGATATAAGGGCGGAGGTCGGAGAGCGGATGGACGCGGCTCGTAGGGAGACCAGATCCGACACCTGCTCGGCATTTCTGTACACCCTTTGGGTGAACCATCCTGAGATGGATTTCTCCTTCTTCGGTGCGCAGGCTGTCGAGGAGGTGGCTCGGTATGCTGCCGAGGCTGCGGAGGATGCTGATGATGCCAGTCCCCTTGACTCGTTTTTGGTCGCAGCGCAAGCTCCTCAGGTCGGGGCCGAGCTATCCGGGGTCGCCGCGGCTTAGCCTGGTGAGACTGCCAAGGAGCCTCCTGTGGAGGTTGCCGAGGTTTGCCCAGCCGGAACTGTCGAGGTCGATCTCCAGCCGACCATACCTACTGAAGCTCGCCCTGTCGAGGTTGATTCTGCAGAACCGAACGCCCCTCTTAGCTAGGATTCCCACATGTATATATATATATATATTTTTTTTTTTGTAATGTGAGCTTCATCTCATAATAAAAATTGGCATTTTGTGCACGTTGCCTCAGATTTCTTCGCGAATTCAAGTTATCTCTGACGAGGTTTTGGCATGACGATTCTTGAATCATGACTTGAAAGTAACTTCTTCATGGTATAACTTGAAAATTTCTTCAACAAAGCTCCCGTATTTTTGAAAGGTCCACTGATAAGGAACTTTTGATAATAAACTGTTCGAACATAGGTCCAGGTAGATCCGGAGTTTTATCAGCTCATAGACTAACGCTCTTTAACTAGCTCGTTGATGATAGTTGTAATAATCAGCGCGAACACTCATACTTAGGCAATTTCCAGGAAATCCCGTTCGGCATATTTTGACGAAATAACGAGAGCCTTCCCGAGATATATGTAAAGTCGGATGGCCTTGTGATCTTGTCTAACATGTGGTGGCTGAGAAGCTCGTTATAGGGCGTGTGCCTGATAGGTCGCGAATGCTTTATTTTTAGCCAAGTTAAGACGGACCTCAGCTGATAGGGTCCAATACGCAAAGTTTGCTAGGGTACGAGATTATGCCATGGCCTCGGCCGGCATGTTGAGGCTTTAATAAGTTTTCAATAAATTGGGAGCGAACACTCAGGTAGGTCGCAGACCATGGCTTTAAGCCAAGATAGGAGGACCCCAGCTAGTGAAAGCGCAGCCTGTACCACCAAGTTATATGTTCAGGCGGGTCATAGAGTGACCCCAGCTAACATACCATGGCTTGTTATTTCGTTTGACTTGTACGGCCGGGATATGTGTCCAGGTAGGTCGCGTTACGTCCTCAGCTAACACCCAGTGGCTTCTACAAGTTTTATTTGAACTGAGAGGAACACCCAGGTAGGTCGCAGACCATGGCTTTAAGCCAAGATAAAAGGACCTCGGCTAGCGAACCCAAGCTCGGGGTTACTTGTGGAAGTGGTTGCTCAGTAGGTTCCAAACCATGACATAAAGTCAAGATGATTGGTTCTCAGCTCGCAAACCACGACCTGAGGGAGGGACCAAGGTGAATGCTCGGTTAAGCCGTTGACCGTAGCGCCGCAGCTAGGTTATTTAGGCCTCAGCTCGCAAACCATGGCTTCTCGACCCCTCGTTACGGGGGCATTCAATCGAATACCAATAAGAATAAAGTGCAATGAAAGTTCATAAATTCTGACCAGAATCATGAAAGTCATTCGTAATGAAAAAGACGGAGCATAGGCAAGAACGATTACATTTATCTGAAGTAAGGACGAAGGTGTTCTGCGTTCCAAGCTCGTGGGAGAGGGAGACCGTCCATGTTTGCCAGATGATATGCTCCGTTATTCAAATTTTCTTTGATGATAAATGGACCTTCCCAGTTAGGACCTAAGGTGCCATCGCTTGCCGCCCGTGCTCCTGGCAGTACTAGGCGTAGTACCGGATCTCCGACGTTGTAACGTCGGATTCAGACCTTCCTGTTATAGTATCGTGCCACTCTTTGTTGATAAATGGCGATCCTCACGCGAGCTACATCTCTTGATTCCTCGAGCAGGTCCAGATTAGCCGCCAGTAGCTCGTTATTGCGATCTGAGCTGAAGGTGGCCCTTCGGTGGCTGGCCACTTTATTCTCAGCGGGGATCATAGCCTCCGACCCATACGCCATTGAGAATGGGGTTTCTCCAGTGCTGCTTCGGGCTGTTGTTCGATAGGTCCATAGCACTGTTTGCAGTTCATCTACCCAGGCCCCCTTTCTAGCCTCAAGCTTTGTCTTCAGGGTCTGCTTGATTATTTTGTTGACTGCTTCGACCTGCCCATTGGCCTGGGGGTGATCAACGGCGGTGAAACTCTTTTGAATCCCCATTGACTCGCAGAATTGGATGAATTGCTCGCTGGTGAATTGGGTTCCGTTGTCCGTTACTATTTGCTGTGGCACTCCGAATCTGCAGATTATGTTATCCCATGTAAAAGCTTGTGTCTTCGCGCTGGTGATCTGTGCGAGCTCTTTGGCCTCTGCCCATTTGGTGAAGTAGTCAACTGCCACTATGGCATGCTTGCATCCTCCGCGAGTCGTGGGCAGCGGCCCGATTAGATCCATGCCCCAAATGGCAAAGGGCCAAGGGCTGCTCATCTGCTGCAGGTAGGCCGGCGGAGCTCGCGGACCCTTGGCGAACCTTTGGCACTTCTCGCACTTCTTGACCATCTCTATGGCATCTTGCTTCACGGTGGGCCAATAAAACCCCTGTCGGAGGGCCTTTTGTGCCAGAGAGAGTGCCCCTGCGTGATTACCGCAGTGGCCTGTATGAATTTCTTCTAGCACAAACTGGCAATCGGTGCCGTCAATGCACCTCAGGAGTGGGGCTGAGAATCCCCTCTTGTACAGTCTTTCATCGTAGATGCAATATCGGGCGGCTCGAGCTCGCAGGCGACGTGCTTCCAGCTTGTCTTCCGGTAGTTTCCCGTCTTGCAGATACTCCAAGATGGGGGTCATCCATGAGTTTTGGGGCACCGTGATCAGTAGCGTTTCATCTCGTTGTTCTGTGCTCGGGGTGGCCAAAAAATCGACAGGTATGTCCCCCAAGAATTCTGCGTCCCGGGCAGTTGCTAGGCGAGCCAGAGCATCCGCATGAGAGTTCTGGGAACGGGGGATTTGATGCATTTCATATTTTTTGAAAGTGGCCAAAAGTTCGCGTGCCTTCTGTAAGTATGCTGCCATCTTCGTGTCTCTAGCCTGGTATTCTCCCCTCACCTGGTTGACAACCAGTTGAGAGTCGCTGAAGATCTCCAAGAATTCAGCTCGTATTTCCTTTGCCAGGCGGAGTCCTGCTAACAAGGCTTCATACTCAGATTCATTATTGGTGGCTAAAAAACCGAACCTCAGGGCGTAGAGGATTTTGTGACCTTCGGGGCTTATTAGCATAACCCCGGCTCCCGCTCCTTGTTCGTTCGATGATCCATCGACGTATAGTTCCCAGGACGGTCCTTTCAGGTTTTCCGGCTCCTCGTCAATTGGCCCAGTAAACTCGGCAATGAAGTCTGCCAACGCTTGACCCTTTATCGCCGTCCTTGGTTTGTACTTTATGTCGAACTGAGCGAGCTCGATAGACCATTTTAGTAAACGGCCTGAGGTATCCGATTTTTGGAGGATTTGTTTCAATGGGTATTTGGTCAGGACTTCGATCTCATGAGCTTGAAAATAGGGTCGCAGCTTTCTTGATGCCACTATTAGACAGTAAGCCAATTTTTTGATTGGTGCGTACCTTGTTTCTGCATCGATTAGGCTTTTGGAGACGTAATAAATGGGGTGCTGCACCCCTTCTTCCCCCCGAACGAGGGCCGCGCTGAGAGCCTGTTGGGATACTCCTAAGTACAAGGTCAACCTCTCTCCCTCCTTAGGTTTGGCGAGCAGTGGGGCCCGTCCCATGTACTCCTTTAGTTGTTGGAATGCGAACTCGCATTCTTCTGTCCATCTGAAGTCTTTCTCCTTTTTTAGAAGCTCGAAGAACGGGGCACACTTGTCAGTTGCCTTTGAAATGAAACGGCTCAGAGCCGCGACCTGACCATTGAGGCTTTGCACCTCCTTCTTTCTTATGGGCGACCTCATGTCGAGCAGAGCCTTAGTTTTGTCTGGGTTGGCTTCAATGCCTTTGTTGTTTACCATAAACCCAAGAAATTTTCCAGAGGCTACACCGAAGGCGCACTTGAGCGGGTTGAGCTTCATCTGATATTTCTTGAGGACTCCAAACGTTTCTCTTAGATCGGAAACGTGGTCCGTCACTTGCTCGGATTTTACCAGCATGTCGTCAACGTATACTTCCATGGTTTTTCCGATCAGTGTTTCGAACATCGTATTGACCAGCCTCTGGTAGGTCGCGCCAGCATTCTTCAATCCAAAGGGCATGACCTTGTAACAACAGAGCCCCCGGTCGGTTATGAACGAGGTGTGCTCTTGGTCCGTGGGGTTCATGGGGATTTGGTTGTAGCCTGAATAGGCATCCATGAAACTGAGGAGGGGGTGACCAGCCGTTGCATCCACGAGCTGATCGATTCTGGGGAGGGGAAAGCTGTCTTTAGGACAGGCCTTGTTCAGGTCGGTGAAGTCGATGCAGGTCCTCCACTTCCCGTTTTTCTTTTTTACTAGGACCGGGTTGGCCACCCAGACCGGATAGTGGGCTTCCTTGATGAAATTATTCGCCAAGAGTTTGTCCACTTCTTCTTTAAGAGCGGTATAACGCTCCGGAGTCATTGGCCTCCTCTTCTGGCGCACTGGCCTGTAGCCTGGATCTACGTTGAGCCTGTGTGACATGACTTCTGGGGCGATTCCCACCATATCTTCGTGGTTCCATGCGAATACATCAAGGTTAGCTTTAAGGAAATCTGTAAGTTGGGATTTTACCTCGGGGGCTAGACTCTTGCCTAGCTTGAGGTGCCTTTCCTCGTCTGCCTCGCCGACTGAGATATCTTCGAGCTCTTCCATGGGACCGGTGGGCTTTTCGCAGTCGACCTCGCGTGGATCCAGGTCCTCCCATCGGCCGGTTGATCGCGGGCCGACTTTTGCGATGATATTCACTTTCTTTCCCTTCGCTCCCATTTTCAGGGCGTCCTCATAGCAACGTCTTGCGAGGTGCTGCTCGCCTCGTACACACCCTACACCGTCGGGGGTCGGGAATTTCACCGTAAGCGACCTGGTTGAGGTGACTAGATCCAGGTCGTTCATCGTCGACCTTCCGAGTACGACGTTGTATGCTGAGGGGCAGTCAATTATTAGGAATTCTGCCAAAGTAGTGGCCTGGCGGTCCGCATCCCCGATGGTGAGGGGAAGGCTGATCCGACCGACGGGAATCACTGCGTCTCCCGTGAACCCATAGAGTGGCTCTAGGGACGAACTCAAATGTTCCGGTCCCAAACCCATCTGATCGAAGCACGCTCTGTACATTACATTTACCGAGCTGCCCGTGTCCACCATTATCCTTCGCACTTCGGAGTTGCCGACCTGGGCTCGTATAACGAGTGCGTCGTTGTGCGGCCAATGGACGTCTCTGGCGTCTTCTTCCGAGAAAAACATCTTCTCTGGGATTGGGTTACCCCTAGGCCGCTTCGCGGGAACCGGCTGTTCGCCCGATCTCGCTAGCAAGACATGGTTGGCCTCTCGTATGTATTTATCGCGGGATTTGTGGGAGGATCCAGCGAGGTGGGGCCCGCCATGGATTGTGTAGATGGTTCATACAGCCGGTGATTGGTCATCATCGGTGGGAGGCTGCTGCTGTACCGGCGGCTGGCTTGGTTGATTAGTCGGCCGCACCACGTAATCTTTCAAGCGACCTCTTCTTATCAGATCTTCGATGGCGTCCCTTAGGGCCCAGCATTCCGAGGTGTTGTGACCCGCCTCGTTGTGGTACGCGCAAAATTTTTCTTTGTTTCGGAATTTGTTTGGGGTTCTTAACGGGTTGGGCTTCCCGAATTCCTCTTTGTTCCTTTCGATGGCGAAGATCCTTTCTTGGGGGTCTGACAGGGCACAGTAGCTGTCAAAGCGCTGTGATCTATGAGGTCGCTCATCTCCCTCTGCCTTCCGAGCTCGCTTGAACACTTCATTGCTCGAGCGCTCCCCCCGAGCTTCTTTTCCGGCGTCTCCGTTGTGCCTTCTCTTATTCTGGCTGGAGCCCCCAACTTCTTCTCTCCACCCGACGGGCTTCTTCGTCCCGAAGGCGTCTTCCCATCGGATTTCCTTGGAAGCTCGTTCATAGAATTCCCCCAGGTCTTTGACCGGGGTTCGGTAGATGCTCTCGTAGAGCTTTCCGTCTTTTCGGAGGCCGGCGGAGATCGCCGTTAGGATACTTTCGTCCGAGGGATCTTCGACGTTGCTCACCTCGCGCCTGAACCTGGCGATGTAATCCCTTAATGGCTCGTTTGCTTTCTGGAATACGATGGCGAGGTGGCAAGGTGGCGCGAGCTGCCTCCTTAGAGCCCTGTATTGGTTAAGGAACCTCTGTTGGCACTCTTCCCAGCTGTTGATGCTACGAGGCGGGAGGCTCCTGAACCAAGCCCGGGGGATGTCTCCTAAGATTGCTGGGAAGGCGCGACATTTAGCCAGTGAGCTGGTTGTCTGTAGATCCATTTGCACGTTGTACGCATCCAGGTAATCATAGGGGTCGCTGTCCCCATTATATTGTGGCATGCTCGGGACCTTAAACCTCCGGGGCAGGGGTTCGAGCTCAATTTCTCTGGCGAACGGCGTCCTATCCCCACGGCCATTATTCTGGCTGCGGACTCCTTGTCGTTCTTCCAGCTGTCGCACCCTTTGATACAGCTCTTCCACAGTTGAGTCCGGTCCTACTGATTGCTGGGCTTGCGATCGCCTGCTTCTTTCTCGGACTGGGGAGCAGTGAATTGGGGACGGATAGTTATCCCCGATATCTTCTTCCGCGGGCGGGTGTCTCTCCTCCCGCGGTTGGCGGACCCTGCGAGGCGACGCCGGTGGGTCGTGGACAGCCCGTGCTTGAGCTTGGGCCAGAATTCTGACCGCGTCAGCGAGTTGCATTACCGTATTCTCCAATGCTTCCTGGCGCTGCTGCCAGTCCCGGATCGTCCCTGTCCCAGTGATTTGGACAGTAGGCTGGACAGGGACCCGTGGTGGTATGCCGGGAGCGTCTCCGGCGGGCGGCGGCAAAGGAGTATCGGCTGTCGGGGCAACGGGTCCTCCATTTGGTGGTAAGTCTCGTGGTCGGTCGTGGTGATTTTCAGGTGGGTCGACCGCCGCCTCGAAACTTCTAGTATTCCTTCCTCTAGCCATGGCTATTGATCAGAGCGGCCCCTTCCTCTAGCGCCAAAATGTCGACGTTTGATTTCGGCCGACCGTGATTCGTTTTGGGCCGCGGTGAGTCAATCCAAAAATACCGAGAAGGAAGGAAGAAAACCCCTCCCCCCAAAGTTCCAAGCGTGTACACCAGAATCTTTTACGTGGTTCGGCCAGAACGATACCTAGTCCACGGCCGCCATCTGATTATTCTCCCAGAGTGGCGGTATCTGATTATTCTTTCTTGTCTTTCTTGCCCCTCATGGTCTCTTTGATTTCCATTTATCTTGAGGGGCTTTTACAATCTAGATAATATATAAAAATACAGTGTTTGTATAATGGGGGACAGACAGTTCTTACCCCCTTCGCAAGACCGGGAATGGGATCCTCATTACGAGGGGCATGGGCTGTTACAGATAAAGTGATCGGACCCTACCTCTGACTTCTCAGCAGCTTTGCCACTCATGTGAGCTGGAGGTTTTGGGCGAGCGACCTGGATGGTCCAGCGATCTGGAGGATATTTCAGGAGCTCGTTAGTCGATTGCTCCGAGCTCGCTGGGGGATTACCGGGAACTCGCCATATGCTCGCTTTACGAGTTCCGGATCTTTGGTGGGGGCTGGACCTTCCTTGACGAGGTCGTCCGGGCCTTCTTGGCCTTGGGTGATTGGGCCGGTCTATCGGACCGAGTCTGGCCCATGCGGGGTGATGCGGGAAATACATATAACAGTTAGACTAGGAATAATCAAGATAAGTGTTATCTACAAAGATTTCTAATCCCGAATTAATTATGATTACTCTATACTCCTTTATAAATAAGAAGTCCGCCTCTTCATTTAGGTTCACTCACTCTGATACTCAAACCCTATTTTTGCACTCAACCACTCGAAAACTAACTTAAACATTGGAGAATTTGCGTGGAAATAATCTCTTACGCCTTTTAATGTTTGTTCATTTTGGCAGGCCTCTCCACTACAAGAAAACATGGGATTTGGGATGGATTTTTTTCATCTCAAATTTGAGATGGATTTAGAGACTAAAAAAATCCGACAGATTTTGATACGAAAAATTTTCCATTTCAAACTTTAGATAAATTTAAAATATTAAGTTATAAAATCTAAATTTTTTATTTATAAATAAATAAATTAAATATATTTATTTAAATTCTAAATATATAAATTAATATATTTCATGTGCATAACATATAAAATGAAATATATATAAATGTAAACTAAATATATTAAAATTTATAAATTAAAATATATATTAAATGTATAATAATTAACTATTGGTAATATTTATTAAATGAGTACAAAATGTAAACTACTCCTATTGATCGACGTATCATATGTCTATATTCATTTATTTTTTTATATAAAACATATACTCCATTTTAATATTATAAAAGTCTATAAATAAAGTAATTGTTTAAAATATTATTCTTATATTTTACATAAAAAATTAAAATTTATAGTTACACAAAATTTAAACTTAAAACTACTTCTAACATACATTTAGTGGTTATAAATAAATTTTGCAAAGTCTACATGAGCATTTATTTAAATTCTAAATATATACATAAATATATTTTATGTGCATAAAAAATAAAATTAAATATATATAAATATAAACTAAATATTAAAAAATTATAAATTAAAATATAATTTAAATGATAATACACTAATTAACTATTGCTTCTAGTGTAAACAACTATATCTAACATTAGAGGCATCATTTTTGTACTTTAAGTTAATATATTTTGAGTTATACTATAATTAATTAATTAATTTATTTAAAATCTAAATTATTAGATTTTGTTTCCTCCCCTATAGTATAGTTGTACTTAATGTGTAGGTATTTTTATTTTTAAACATAACATATAAATATGCTTTGTTATACATATTTCTCGCACCACTTCTTATAAACTAGACTTAGTCCGATAGGCGGGCCTAATCGCCTAAAGCCCAATAGGCCCAACCGAGCTCGTCAGGGCAAACTCATACATCGTTGAAATCCGAGTTCAGATCGCAGAATCAAGCGAGCTCCTAACAAGGTTTCCAACGAGTTCTCAGCGATATACCCAACGAGCTTCCAACAACACCTCTAGCTTGCTGGCCTAACCGTTCAGCGAGATAGTCTAATCTTTTAGCTCACATAAACAACATTATTACTGTTGAATAACCGAAGACAAGGGCGCACCTACTTTATCTGATGCAAACCAGATCTCTGATAATACGGAGCCCTACTCCTAATTTTATGGAGATGATAAGGACATCTTGTCCCCCATTATATCATCTCTACACTTTTGTATTTTATGCAATTGTAAACACCCCTCACTATAAATAGGGGTTAAGAATACCATTGTAAAAAGAAGAGAACAACAAGAATAATTACATACTGTTACTATGCCGGAATGCCCAGAGAATAATTATGGAATAGGCATCGTTCTGGCCGAATCATATAAAATTCCCTTGTCTTTGCTTTTACTTAGTCCTTTCTCCTTGCATTTGGGCTCATTTTCTCATTGCGGTCCTATGAATCACGGTTGGCTAATTTTAAACATCGACATACTTTTTGTCTTTCCCCTAATTAGCTAGCACTTAGAATAAAAATATCGATTTTATAATTACTTTTTAAATTAAGAATAACTATACATCAAACATGATGAGGATGCACATTTCTTTATATATATAGTATACATCAATCTCTATATACTATACATTAAATATGACCTTGATTAATAATATATTTAGTATTATCTTTATGAAATATTTATTCATTCAATAATATATTTAGTATACTATTTTGTACTTAATTAATTTAAAAATAATGTCAATTATTTTCTTTAGTGCAATGGTTAATCATCAATTAATGGATTGTGTTTGATTAATCCTAAATATATGAATTAACTTAAATTCATATGGTCCAAGTGACATGAAATTTAAAAGTATAATATAAGTTTATTTTAATATAAATAAGTTGAAATTATTATTATTATCTCTAGCACTTCAATTGTATTGAGTCTTTAATTCATCATATTGTTTTTATAATTATTTCAATAGTGAAAGATCTACTCAATCTCTTAAATAACCTTTTATTGATTGATTGAGTCATTATAAAAGATCATTCATCCATTATATTATTAGGGCTAACTCTTTCTATTATCATCAGATTATTCAATATTTGACATACTTATTTTATTCAAAGTAAAAGAAAACAAAACTAAAATTGAGTGCTTAATATTATTAGGGCTAACTCTTTCTATTATCATCAGATTATTCAATATTTGACATACTTATTTTATTCAAAGTAAAAGAAAACAAAACTAAAATTGAGTGCTTAATATTGAATTTCCTCATTTTACAAGTGTGAAAGAATATTTTTATTTGTACATAATCTTTTTAACACAATATAGTTTTCAAAAATCAATAAAATATAAAAATATTGTTCATTTATAGAAAATAAGATTGGTTTACAAAATAGATAAAATGAATAATTAAAAATAATTTCCTAATAGAAAACAAAAATTACAGAGTTTTTTCAAGTTAATATTAGAATATTAATAAAAAATAAACATAAACATTAGAATAGCTGCAGTAATAATAGTATTATAACATTAGAATATCAAATTAATAATAGTATTATAACATAAACATTAATATCAAAGATTATTTATTTATGAATAATTTTAAAGTTGTTTATTATTTAAATAAATAATAAAGAACTTAAGATTATTTATTTAAATATTTAATTTATAATAATATGTTAATTTGTTTAATCTAATATTAGATTATTTGTTTAATTTATTTATTTAAAAATTTAATTAAATAATCTAATATTAATATTTAATATTAAATAATATTTATTATTTAATATATATTCTAATCAATATTCTAATATTAAAAATTTGTTTAATTTATAAAAAAATAGTTTATAAATAAAGATTATTTAATTTATTTATCATTAACAAATTTAAATCAAATTAACATTACATATGAAAGTAATAATAATATTAACAAGGTCATGTTAATATTATTACTATTATAAATGTTTATTAACAATATATATATATTAATATTAACAAAACAAATAAAGAGTGATATAAGACATTCAACCCCCTTTTCTAGTTCTTCCCTTCCCGCTCTCTCTTCCAATCTCACTTCTATAAATCATCATTTTTCTAAAATTCGACTGTTTAATCTTAGATTCAATCACATTTTTACTGTCAAAACAATCCCGATCTACAACAAGGTAAGTCCTTTAGTTTGATTAACCTTATTTTCAACATAGATTTTTGATATATATACTCATATACGTGCGAGTTGAGTTTGACCCAAAGTTTAAGTTTAAATCTATGGAGATTCAGTCGTTAGATCTTGTTGGTTTTTGGATATGTTGGTCAATGAAGATAAACGTGTCGCGTGGATATCTCTGATCGTCGGAAACTATTGGAGGCATGATATATGTTTTTCTTTAATTTCAATATTTGTGCTATTATTCGTTTATATATTTTAAATTGAAAAAAGTGAAAATTTTTATGACAGTTTCTATTACGTTATATTTTTGTGTTAGTTACTAAAACAAACTATTGTTAAACCCAAAATTGGGCAAATTATAATTATATATATATATTTTAGTTTGGTTAATTTGGTTACTAAAATTGATTTAAATTGATCTGAAACATTATGATTTGTGAGTTTGCCGTTGTAAAGACCTGGGAAAAAAAATAATAATAATAGTAATAATAATTCAATTCAATTCAAACAAAAAAAAATTAAATTAAAAAAAGAAATATAAATAAATAAAATAAAATAATATATATATATAAAACAAACAAAAAATATAAAAGGAAAAGGGGGAGGCGCACGGGCAGAACCCCCCAGAAAATCTGTTTTCTCTCTCACTTTCTCTCGAATTTTTGTTGATTTCAAGCAATCGAGTCGTTCAATCTTCTATCCGACTTCATTTTCACCTTTAAAGCACCCCCAATCTACAAGGAGGTAAGTACTTTAGTGTGATTTTCATTGGTTTTTGCCGTTGTTTTGCGAGACACTTGTATATAAGCGCGGTTGGGTTTTTGGCCAGATGCTTAAACTTAGATCTACGGAGATTTAACCGTTGGATTTGTTTGGTTTTTGGATATGATGGTCGGAATGCTCGAGGGTGTTAGATGGCGGTCTTAGTTCGTCGGAAATCGCTGCCACAGTGGCCGACAACGTTGGCAGTGGGTTTTGTTCTTTTGGCCAAAAACTAAATTTTAGATCTATGAAAATCTAGCCATCCAATCTTTGTTATTTTTGAGTATGTTGATCGCCTAGGTGCTGTGCATCTCATGGTAGCCTCTGATCGTCAGAAAAATGACCGGCAGTCGACGATGGCCAGATTTCGTCTCTATGTTAGTCGAAAATTAAATTCTAGATCTGTTAAGATCTAACCGTTTAATGGTTCTCATTTTGAGATATGTCGATGTTCATGGAAAAGGCTTCGATTCGGTATGCTGCCCGACCATATGTTTCGCCGGCTGACAACGATCACCTATGGCGACAAAATGTCAGGAAAAAAAAAGAAAGGAAAAGAAAAGAAAAAAATAATAATAAAAGGAAAAGAAAGAGAAAAAAAAGAAAGAAAAGAGGGCTTTTGGGGTTGGACAGGTTGAGTAAGGTTTTGGCCTAGGATGGCGGGGCCCGATTGGGTTATAGAATGGCCTAATGTGTTGGGCATGGTTTGATGCAATTATGGCAACCCTTGGGCTGGCCCACTTGACTTTGTTTTCCCTTCTTGTCGCTTGTCCGTGAACCTAGGATGACTTGGTTAGGTTGGTCATACTCAGGATATCGACGTCAGTCTAATTTGGGTTTTTCTTAGGTCTCTTAGAATTGGCGATGTGATTGGCAAGTCACTTTGTTGATTGGAGTTCTAAGGACGAAACCGTATTAGATGACTCGAGGCCGAGCAAGATTGACCTTGAGTGCGTTCTAAGCTAGCCTATGATGATGACTTGGATTTATCCCGAATCCTGATTTATGATGGATTCATTTTATTCTAAGGCTAGTACATTGCAAATCATTTTCTTTTAAACCATTTATTAAATCACTAATTAATTATTATGTTTTTAAAAAAATTTCAATTGATTTATAAATATAAATATATATGTATTTAAAAAAAGAGAAACTTTAAAAATATTGTCTATATTAAAAGAAAACTAATTTATGGGTGAATATAGAAATATATATATATATTATTTTTATTGCAGCCTATAAGTAGGTGTGTAGTTCCACTATACACTTACACGTAGCATGTAAGGCGAGGCATGATGACATAGTCGATAGCTAAGCTCGACAAATTCCATGGTGCCAAATTCAAATATTGTGCGAGCCAAGATATAAAATAACTGATTTAGGGTGATAGGTAATGGTTAGGACTTTTGGTAATTTTTATTACGTCGCTACTTTTATTACCCAAATGTGACCACCCCATTCTATTTATTGTAGGTTTGGATTCCCAGGATTTTGCTCAATCTTTTCCCCAGACTCGGACTTGAGTTATCATTTCTCAGGCGAGTAGACATAATATGTTATGTTTATCTTATTTTGTGCACGTATATATTGTTTCATGCATAACTTGTATATGATTTTTATATGTGAATTATAGAAAAACACTTTTAAATGTTTCTAAATTGCACTAAATATTTTCATCATACTGGGAGAGACATAAACAGAAAGATACCCTAACTGATTTCTTGTTTAGAAAATGTGAAATATTGAATAATATGGTGTATTTTAAGCACTGCATGAAATGATAAATGGTTATGATTTATGTATTAAGTAGGGTATCATTTGTATTATTATTAGAGGACTATCTGATAAATTCCCTAGTGACTCACAACAAGAAAAGATCATAGTACTATGAGGCTTGGTATGCTAAGGCCATGAGAGATATGGATAGTATGTTTCACCACTGTTATCACGTGGGTTATGATAGTATTATAGTGTGATGATGATGTATGTGCCAATATATGTTCTTGTGTGTATGTGTGTATAGGCGTTAGGCCAGATTCTACTTGTGTGTCCTCAGATTCAATGCATGCATTGCATATAAAAAGTATAAGAGACTTAGGTGGTTAGGTGAGCAATTTATGGGGGTTGTCTCTAGGTACCTACTTTTCCTACACTATATTTTCCTTTGAACCTCAAATTATTTAAACTTATGGTACATATTCTCGTTGTTCATATTACTATTATATTATTGTATCTATGATGTTCATCCTAACATTTTTATTACATACTCTCCTAGTGGACATAACATACCTTATACTCACGAGTCCACAAGACTCACCATTTTTTTTAAAAAAAATATTTTTTGGAGATTCTCCTTTTGAATATTGGTCCAGCAGATCTTTTGGTATGATATCAGACTTCTTTTTTATTCCTAAGGTGATATAGGATGATCTGTGGAGACGTATACGTACTGTTGAGTCTATTCTTTTGTATTTTATGTTTGTAGTGCATAATTGTGCCAAAGGCCCGAGATATGGGACTGTATATGTATTTATGACAACAAGATGATGGATATTCATATTTTTGTGTAGCTGCTGTAAATGAAATATTGAGATTTTTGTCGAAAAGTTGATATAATATTTTACTCCATGTTTCTATATTTTGTCAGTAGTATTAATGTTTTTATCAAATCGAGTTAGAGAAGAGACTTACTAATCCACGGTGAGGCCGTTGGATTTAGGGATTAATGCCAGTCATGACTTATTAGAAATCGGGGCCATGATAGCCGTTCACTGTGTGGGTCATGGTACTTGGATCTGTGTTTAGCTAGCTGATAATTGATATCTGATCGTGGAACTGTAGCTGTTGATTTCTAAGGCAAATTGATAAGTTCAGTTCAAACATGCCGATGTTGATAAACTGAGTTCTATGTGTTGGTTTTCTTTGTATACACGACCGAACATTAAGCTTGTATGGTGTAGCTAGGTGCTAAGTCTTCACTGTCATTCATCATTCTTGCAGCTGCAACTAGCTAGCATATCTTATTGATTTTAGATCATGATCTAATTTTGATTAGGGGTGACAGCTCTGTAGTACAGACCAAAGTATGCGAAACCATGTCATCATGAACAATAATCTTTTTCTCTTTTTAATTGTAAATTTATACTCATAAGGATTTATCACCTAAAAATTTAAAGTAATGTTACCACCAAACAAACAAAAAACTGTCTTCTTTAAGTTATGATTATGATTTAATGAAACTTTCAGTTATTTTTTAAGCTTTCGTTTCTACTTAAAAAATGAGCATGTTATTTGTTAATTGATAAGTTTTATTTTTTATCTTTTGTCTTTTTCCTTATTCCAGTCGTTGGAGTAATCAAAGTTTCGGAATCCATGGAGATATTTTTTTTTTTTCATTTTTAGAAGAAAAAAATAGACATTGGGAATGAAATTAAATGCATCTTATTTTGAGATATTTAATTAATTAATAAAAATTATTTAAAGAATCAAAATAATGTGTGAGTGCACATTATTTTCAGATAATGTGTATTTATCATATCTTATTTTTAATATTTAAAAATCTGATTAAATGATTAGATATTTCAAAGTATGATATATTTATTATAAATTAATTAAATTATTTAAATAATAATATTATTGCCAAAATACAATAATATATTTTTAACGTAGAAGAATATAATGTGTGTGGTTGATCACAAGAATCTCGCGAGTGTAGAGTCTTATGAGTCGGAGAGTCCTGAGAGTCGTGGATTCTAAGAGTCTCGTGAGTCTAATCACCAAGTATCTTGAGAGTTTTGAGAGTCTAGTGGGTCCTGAGAGTCTTGTGAGTCTCGTCACCAAGTGTCTTGAGAGTCTTGAGAGATACTGAGTGATGGGAGACTCTCGAGATCTTTTGAACGGGAGATTTGATGAACAAGAGACTCCTTTGAATCTGACGGGAGGTTTTCTGATGACCGAGTAACCCTTGATAGTAGAGAAAGTCTTAATGATTGAGAGACCTATAAGACGAATGCACGGTTAGGGATGTGGGTGGGTGTCCCCATGTAAACCCTCCGATACTTAAGTCAGTTCTTGAGAATGGGAGCACAAGAGTGTATTCCAAGTGTCAGAGAGAACGTATTTGAGGTAGAAGGCGAGGCCTCCTATTTATAGAGAATGGAGAGAGGGGACACATGGTGGCCATCCTGAGAGCTTCGCGACCGTCCTAAGAGTTTTGTTGCCATAATGGAGTACCCGAGGAATGAAGTGTGAGTGGAAGACACCCTCTTGGTCAAATGACCGAGTGGCCTTGCTTTTGAGTCTCATGCGTTTTACTCTTGGTGCTTTGCTTCTCAAGTGAGTGTTGGGACAAGAGGTGGCCGAGTGAGTGTGAGTGAGAGACAGCCACTCGATTATTGAGGGGAGTCTTGACCTTCACGTCTTCTTCTTCTTTCTTTTTGCCTTGATTCTTAGATAGGATAGAAGAGCAAAAGGAGGAGAGTCTGTCCACACTCACTCGATTATATGATTGAGTAAGTTATACCATTTCAGGGGGAAGGGTCCACCCCCACTTAGTCATTTAATCGAGTGGGTCATACCCATTTGATCATATAATCGAGTGGGTCCTCACCCACTTGACCTTGAATGGGTCCTTTGCTTTATAGCCTTGGTCGAAGCCCATATCTGCACCAACGCTTAGATTTGCTCTTTAACCGAATACAAATACAATTTTCAAGGCATATCAAATAAGAATAAGGTGCAATAAAGTACATTGTCTCAAAAAAACAAATGTAATTATTGCCTACTATTGCTTTGAGCATTATCTTATTATATTTTATTAATTTTTAAATTTTAATATATTTTTATTAAGAATAATGTTAACTATTGTGTTTTATTAAGTTGTAATAAGTGCATTTTTTTTTGGAAGTTTAATATATGAGAGAATCTTTGAATTATTAAAAAATATGACTTTTAATAGTATTAACTTTGTGATTGATTAAATTTTGAGTTGATTATGTAAGCTAGATTAAAATCGATTTGAGTTTAAATTACTATAAATTTGATCTAACCCCACACATAAACCTGGATGTATGATCGATAGATCTTACAACTAATTGATAGCATATTTCACAAAACACGCATATTCCACCACTGAACTTGATAATCCATTAGTTATTTATCCTTCAATGCATATCATCATTCTCATCAAGTTAAGCAGAAAAGTTATTTGCCAACAAGCTCGTTAAATGTTTGATACTCTCAATTAGCAACACATGTGTCGATCGAGCTCTGTTGCTATATAGTATATAGAGCAACAAATGACCGGTAACTTATATTTATTTTTTGGTTCATACGTGACATGTATTGCCTTTCATGTTTAGTTGCTCTTATTTAAATTCTATAAATACTTACAATCTTAGTTACATGTATTGACTCCTTGTGTGAATGTTTATTGTAAAGTATCTTCATTATTGCATGCTAAATGTTTGATAGAACGTATGAAAGAACCTTGCAAGATCTATGCTATTCTCATTTAGGGATCTGAGTACGTATGTAATTTGAATGTGGTGGTATAACAAAGAAATAAACTTTAAAAAAAGAAAAAGATGCCCGCACCCCCCATATTATCCCAAATTTTCTTAAGCGCTCGAGAGTAATTTTAACTTAGGTTATAAGTGAAATTATTAAAAGATTAAGGCTTTAAGTATAAATTATTACAGTTATCAGTATCGAATCAACTGTAGGGAGTGCCTTAGAACATAGATGTCTAAGGAACTTTATATGGTACTGACGAGCATCCCAAGATATGATTTATGGTATTAAAAGAAATTGAAATTGAGACAATTTTCGGTACAACTTTGATTTAGGCTAAAAAATTGAATCATCGTAGAGGTCTCTCGGGAAGTCAACGGAACCCTGAGGGGGCTCTGATTTTATGTAAAGATCAATCTTGAAGTGGTTTCAGGATGAAACAAGGGTCCCATGAGGGCGCAAAGACAAAATCGTCCTTATCGAGTAAGTTTGAAATTATTAATTTTGGATTTTTGGTATCGTAATGCAAATTAATTTAATGATTCAGGATGTAAATGCAATTAAGGAATTACACAGGTGAAATAAAGGTGAAATTGGGGTTTCAATGTGTAATTTTCTATATATATTGATGTGATATATAGTGTTATATATATATATATATAAACTGTGCGCGTGTGTGAGTGAGGCCATGCCTCTACATCTTTATGGCCAAGATTTGAAGGAAATGGTAGCAAGATTTGAGGAAATGGCAACAAGATTATGATGTAAGGAGGATTGGGATTAGATGTGATGTATAATTTATACATATATATATACACGTTTCGTGGAGAGCAAGCAGTTGCTTACCTATAAATTGCAGTGAGTTTGGCCGAGAGAGGGAAGAGAAATAGAGAAATTGAGAGCCTAAGCTGGGGTAAGGAAGGCTAGTCAGAGGCGAGGGATGGTGAAGGCAACCGACGCGGTGAGAAGCGACCAACGGTGGCTTCCATAGCCTCGAATAGTAAGCCACAACCAGCGACAGTGGGCGGCAGCGAGCAATGGCGGAGCAAGCGTGACAGCGGTGGCGACGAAGGTTGGGGAGGGTATGGGTGGTCGTGGCAAGGCTAGCAGGCGGTGGTGGCAGCAAGGCTATCGTGCACAAGTAGGAGGAGTAGGGAGGAAGAAGAAGGAGAAGAAGAAACAAGAAACAAGAAAGAAGAAAAAAAAAAGAAAAAAGAAAAGAAAAGAAAGGAAAAAGAAAAAGAAGAAAATAAGAAAAAAAATATGAAAAAAAAATCTTCAAAAATTTTAGGAATTAATTTGGGGTTTGAGGAGTATGCCCGAGGTTAGAAAATTATCCAGACACGCGTTTCGAGATCAAGACATGCATATCGAGGAAGCTTGAGAGGCTAAGTTAAGGTGAGTAAAGTTTTTTGGAAAATTCTAGAAAATTAGGAAAGTTATTTTATAAATTTTTATAGAGAAATATTTGAGAAAATATTTAAAAAATATTTAGTTTGGATTTATTGAGGAAAAATAAGAAGAAATAAAGGGAAGTTATGAGAAAATTAGGAAAAATAGAATATTGATATCTTTGAATAAATATAATAGCCAGGGAATGTTGAGGTTCCGAATTGAGTTCATTAGAAGCATGGCGCAAGAATCAAGATATTCTGAGATACGTTTGAAGTAAGTGGTTCAACCCAAAAATCTAGTTTCATGCAAATGTTTTGTTATCATATTATCATGTCTTCGTATGTTATGAATCACGTATAATGCATTTATATTTTTTGATGATGAAATATGCATATGTGCACGATGAGATTTTCGGTCATACGTCGCATGGGTTTGGGATTAGGGACTAGCGTCGTTACTTTGCCAAGGGTGCACCCATACACTTTGGTTTGGCAGGGAGATTGTAAAAATGGCGGGCAACAATTGGGTGTGGTTGACCCAAATATAAAGTAATGATGATATGTCGCATTGCATACATACATGTGCATTAAATGATGTACCCTTAGATGATTCAGCATTTAACGTGGGGTTTGCCCTTAGAATATTAAAACGTTCCAGATGGAGATTGTAGCAGAAACGAGAATGAAAGAGACATGTAATGGCACTTAGCTAAAGTGCATGATGTAATGGTTATGCATTCATGTTGCCTATGTATTTAAAGTTCTACTATTTTGAATTCTGAACGTTTTGAAGAGTGATGATGTATAAACCTTATTATTGCTTCATATTAAAGTTAAGGTTCGATTCTAGCTTTCATATTTGATGTTTCTGATGATTCTCATTTAAGATAGATGAATGAAAATTTTGAGATGAATATGAACAATGATATGGTTTACTCGTAATTTTGAATAACAAAAATATATTATTCCAGAATTATCCTAAATTATAACATGCCTGAAAAACAGAGTGTAACATCCCCTCACACACACCACATCGAATCTTATCACTTTACGCGTTTTTTATGACCTACTTCATCAATTTTATTTTTATAAGTTTTATTTTAATTTTAAATTTCTTAAAAGGTTTGTATCAAGCTCACTTAAAAGTTATTTGAAACTTATTTAAAACTTGTTCAACGTTTAACATAATGAGTTGATTTTGAACCTAGGCTCGAGTTCGACAAATGTTTACATCAATAAGTATTATCTCAATTTTTAGATCAAGTCAACCTTGGGCTAGAGTTTTGACCTAATAAAATTCTTAATGAACAAGCTTAAGTTTTTATGGGGCTTGACTCATTTGCAGCTTTATTCACATATTTATAATAAAATCAAATTTATTAATAATAATATAAATCATCCTAAATATGTTTATAAGTTAACTTTATAACCAACGTATCACTTAAAATCTATTATGGCCATAACTTAATAACACACTTGATTAGTTTGGAGCAATAAAGATTTGTTTGGTATGAGCTTTGTAATTAGCTTCATGATTAAAACGTCAAACGAAAGTCTGGATTTTAATTATTATTTTATAAACAACTTTTTAAATTAATTTTTTTTTTATTCTCTGCTAGAGTTATGAGTTTGAAGTGATAATTAGGAAATTATTTTTTTTCCCCTTCCAGACTATGCAACTTGGTTGCCCACCCACACAGGCTGAGTTATTCCACGCCATGCATAGAAGAAAAGATAATTTGTGATTTGTTAATAAGAGGTCCGTGGATACTTATGTAAATATACATTAGTTGTGTATTATTATATCTTATTATGCTTAATTGGTCTATTGATAATATAAATTATTTCATGTATCCATGATGATTGTAGGATGACTTTCAAATGTGCCAACATGATGCATCATCACAACCATCAGCAGGTGGACCATCGGAAGGTAGTGACGCTCGCCAGTCCTCGTAACTAGTTATTGATGAAACATCATTATGGATGGAGATTGCAGGTGGGAAGAAAAAGGGTCGCGTGTATGGGATGGGGTCAAAAGCTCAAGTCATCCCGGTTGATCATTCCTACCATGTACCATTACCATTACCACCGTCGTTGTTCTCATTCCTGGACTAGATTCAGCAAGTTGTTAGGAAAGCTATGGATCCCATAGACTAGCGCTTGTCAACTATGGAAAATAGACTCTAGAACCCTTCTTTATCTTTGGATCATTAGGAGGATCTATTATTAGCATGAATAGATTTTTGGTTGTACAATTACTATTCATGGATGTGTATATATTTTATGTATGAATTTATTATAATAAATTTATATTTATGTATTATTTCTTATTTAGTTTGTATATTGTGTGTATCAGGTTTAATTTTGAAATTTTATAAAAAAATGTTTTTTAATTTTTTAAAAATTTAAGATGAATTTTGAGATGGATTCTAATCCGTCTAAAAAATTGTCTCCAAAAATGGTCTTCAAACCCGTCTCAAAATCCGTATCAAATTTCGTCTCAGAAATCCATCTCAAAATCCATTTTAAAATTCGTCTCAAAATCCATCTCAAATTCCGTCTCAAAATCCCTCTCAAAATAGAGATGAAAAAATCCATCTCAAAATCCATCTCAGATTCCGTCTCAATTAGAGATGGAAAAAATTCGTCTCAAATTTTGCGACAATCATTTTTTCGACGCCCTAAAATCTATCTCAAACCAAAAATCCATCTTAAAATGCCTATTTTCTTATAGTGCTTGGTTCTCCAAAACCTCTCAATTATTTTAAGCTTCTCAGTTATTTGAGGCCTCTCGTTCATCAACAAGTAACCACTCGCCAGCATCAGCAAAATATCATCTCTCAAGGCCTCTCAATTATTTAAGGTCTCCTAGTTATTTTTGGCCTTTTGATCATTTGGAACAAGGCCTCTTGATTATTTACCACGAGGCCCCCTGATCATTTGCCTTGAGGTCTCTTGATCATCCTTACCAAAGAACGTCAAGATCACCTTTACCACGTTACAAATTCATTGTTATATTTTTGGCAACAACAATTGGCGCCATTTGTGGGAAGCACAACGAAAAGTCAAACCGCTATCAATGCCAAACACTAGAGGCAATCGACGGACTCTCTCGAGTGTAGAGTCTTATGTGTGTGGTTGATCACAAGAATCTCGCGAGTATAGAGTCTTATGAGTCTCGGGGGTTCGGAGAGTCCTGAGAGTCTCGTGGATTCTAAGAGTCTCGTGAGTCTAATCACCAAGTGTCTTGAGAGTTTTGAGAGTCTCATGGGTCCTAAGAGTCTTGAGAGTCTCGTGGGTCCTGAGAGTCTTGTGAGTCTCGTCACTAAGTGTCTTGAGAGTCTTGAGAGATGCTGAGTGATGGGAGACTCTCGAGATCTTTTGAACGGGAGATTTGATGAACAAGAGACTCCTTTGAATCTGACGGGAGGTTTTCTGATGACCGAGTAACCCTTGATAGTAGAGAAAGTCTTAATGATTGAGAGACCTATAAGACGAATGCATGGTTAGGGGTGTGGGTGGGTGTCCCCATGTAAACCCTCCGATACTTAAGTCAGTTCTTGAGAATGGGAGCACAAGAGTGTATTCCAAGTGCTAGAGAGAACGTATTTGAGGTAGAAGGCGAGGCCTCCTATTTATAGAGAATGGAGAGGGGGGACACATGGTGGCCATCCTGAGAGCTTCGCGACCGTCCTAAGAGTTTTGCTGCCATAATGGAGTACTCGAGGAATGAAGTGTGAGTGGAAGACACCCACTTGGTCAAATGACCAAGTGGCCTTGCTTTTGAGTCTCATGCGTTTTACTCTTGGTGCTTTGCTTCTCAAGTGAGTGTTGGGACAAGAGATGGCCGAGTGGGTGTGAGTGAGAGACACCTACTCGGTTATTGAGGGGAGTCTTGACCTTCACGTCTTCCTTCTTTTTGCCTTGATTCTTAGATAGGATAGAAGAGGAAAAGGATGAGAGTCTGTCCACACTCACTCAATTATATGACTGAGTAAGTTATACCATTTTAAGGGGAAGGGTCCACCCCCACTTAGTCAATCGAGTGGGTCATACCCATTCGATCATATAATCAAGTGGGTCCTCACCCACTTGACCTTGAGTGGGTCCTTTGCTTTATAGCCTTGGTCGAAGCCCATATCTGCACCAACGCTTAGATTTGCTCTTTAACCGAATACAAATACAATTTTCAAGGCATATCAAATAAGAATAAGGTGCAATAAAGTACATTGTCTCAAAAAAACAAATGTAATTATTGCCTACTATTGCTTTGAGCATTATCTTATTATATTTTATTAATTTTTAAATTTTAATATATTTTTATTAAGAATAATGTTAACTATTGTGTTTTATTAAGTTGTAATAAGTGCATTTTTTTTGGAAGTTTAATATATGAGAGAATCTTTGAATTATTAAAAAATATGGCTTTTAATAGTATTAACTTTGTGATTGATTAAATTTTGAGTTGATTATGTAAGCTAGATTAAAATCGATTTGAGTTTAAATTAATATAAATTTGATCTAACCCCACACATAAACCTGGATGTATGGTCGATAGATCTTACAACTAATTGATAGCATATTTCACAAAACACGCATATTCCACCACTGAACTTGATAATCCATTAGTTATTTATCCCTCAATGCATATCTTCATTCTCATCAAGTTAAGCAGAAAAGTTATTTGCCAACAAGCTCGTTAAATGTTTGATACTCTCAATTAGCAACACATGTGTCGATCGAGCTTTGTTGTTATATATAGTATATAGAGCAACAAATGACCGGTAACTTATATTTATTTTTTGGTTCATAGGTGACATGTATTGCCTTTCATGTTTAGTTGCACTTATTTAAATTCTATAAATACTTATAATCCTAGTTACATGTATTGTCTCCTTGTGTGGATGTTTATTGTAAAGTATCTTCATTATTGCATGCTAAATGTTTGATAGAACGTATGAAAGAACCTTGCAAGAACTATGCTATTGTTTTCAAAAGAAGTAG
Organism: Diospyros lotus; assembly: GCF_014633365.1. Lineage (NCBI taxonomy): Eukaryota > Viridiplantae > Streptophyta > Magnoliopsida > Ericales > Ebenaceae > Diospyros > Diospyros lotus. Next base: position 15,847,718 of record NC_068348.1, on the reverse strand, counting down.
ACAAGTTATCATTTAGGGATCTGAGTACGTATGTAATTTGGATGTGGTGATATAATAAAGAAATAAAATTTTAAAAAAGAAAAAGATCCCCCCATTAATATCCCAAATTTTCTTAAGGGCTTGAGAGTAATTTTAACTTAGGTTATAAGTGAAATTATTAAGAGATTTGGGGCTTAAGTATAATTTCTTACAGTTATCAGTATCGAATCAACTGCAAGGAATGTCTTGGAACATAGATGTCTAAGGAACTTGATATAGTACTGACGAACATCCCAAGATAGGATTTATGGTATTAAAAGAAATCGAAGTTGAGACAGTTTTCGGTACAGCTTTGATTCAGACTGAAAAATTGAATCATAGTAAGGGTCTCTCAGAAAGTCAACGAAACCCTGAGTGGGCTTTGATTTTGCATATAGATTAACCTTAAAGTGGTTTCGGGATGAAACAAAGGTCTCGTGAGGGCGCAAAAACGAAATCGTCCTTATCGAGTAAGTTTGGAATTATTAATTTTGAATTTTCGGTATCGTAATGTAAATTAATTTAATGATTCAGGATGTAAATGCAATTAAGGAATTACACAGGTGAAATAGAGATGAAATTGGGGTTTCAATGTGTAATTTTCTATATATATTGATGTGATATATAGTATTACTAGGGATAACCCGTGCCTGAAGGCACAGTATAACAAAAAAAAATCAAATATTAAATTTGAACGCGAAATAATCAAGCACTAAATTCAGATTCGCACCCTCCACCGTAAAGAGCACTGCCGTCTGCCATTGGCCCACCACCATCGTTCCCGATTCGCACCTTTCAGGCCAGTTGCCCCTACCCGTCGACCCCCCGCCATTCGCACCACCTATTGTCGCCCACCACCGCCGCACCACCAGACCAGATCCGCCATCGCGCTTATCTCTCATCTCCTTCGCCATCCCCTATTCTCTCTCTCTCTCTCTCACTCTCCGTCTAAAACAACCCACCGCCCAAAGAGCACCATTCACCGACCGTCGCTCCCCTCGCCCCACCGCCGCCGCGAGCATCCGTTGTCGCCCCCCGCCATTCGCACCACCTATTGTCGCCCACCACCGCCGCACCACCAGACCAGATCCGCCATCGCGCTTATCTCTCATCTCCTTCGCCATCCCCTATTCTCTCTCTCTCTCTCTCCCACACTCTCCTTCTAAAACAACCCACCGCCCAAAGAGCACCATTCACCGACTGTCGCTCCCCTCGCCCCACCGCCGCCGCGAGCATCCGTTGTCGCCCCCCCGCTGCGAGCACCAGCCCATTCGCCCTGCCACTACTGCTAGCATCATCTCGATCGTCAACCGCCCCATCCCCGTTCGCACCCCTTCCTCTACTATCGTCCCCCCATCCGGTCTCCCCCACTTTTCGTCCCCCTACCTACTATTGCCTCCGCAGGTTGCCCACTGTCGGCATGGGTGGGTGAGTCTGAGAAAGAGAGAGAAAGGGGCACTAAGTGAAAGGTGGGTCTGTGAGAGAGTAAAAAACACAGGGAGGGAGAGAGAGAGAGAGAGAGAGACAAAGAGAGTGAATCGGCAGAAAGATCCACTCATTTCAACCAATCTCAACCATTTATATATATTAAAAATTAATCTTAGCCATTGAAATCAAATATAATAATATTCACTAATAATTTAAAAAAATCATCTTGCTTTATTATATAATTTTTATTTTATGAAGAGACTATTTTTACTTGTTTACAATTAAGAGCTCAGCATATAAATTTAATTAAAAATAATTAAAATTAAATTTAATTAAGAACATCAACACCAATTAAAACTAAAGCTATATTACATTAAAATTATAAATTAAATATAAAAAGTTTAACACCTCTGTCAATAATAGCTCATTCTACTTACTTACACACAAAACATTATAATAATATTTAATTAATAAAAAAATAATCCATACAAAAATTTAATTGAGTTTACTATGATCTCTCAAACAACATGATAAACAATATCAATAAAATATTAGAATTATACAAACACAATCTTTGAAGTCGGTTGGCGCCCCAAGCCAACAATTCACGGATGCAATCAAGAGAACCCCCTCTAGCGGCCAAATGGAGAAGAGTGCTTCCCGGGAAGCTGCAGAAATCAAATTAATTCATCAAAACAAAGGCACAATTGATATCCAAAGGCTGGAACAACAATGAAGAGCTTAAGCCAATTTTTACCCATAACAACCAATTGAAGCACAGACCAGACCTCCATTGTCTAAGAGAATATGGACGCATTCCGATCGTCTTTGTCGAGCCGCCAAGTGCAAAGGTGTTGCTCCTTTATCATCTCTAATATTTACAAATCGGGCATAATCCCTGAAATCCAATACAATAGAACGACCCACCAAGAGGCAACAATACGGGAAGAATAGGAAGCAGAGAGAATGGCCTGTAGGCAATCAGAATGGCCATAATAAGCAGCATAGTGCAAACAGGTCCTCCCATGGCTTGAATCAAACATCAAAATCTGAGAAAACAGTTGATAAAATATAAGAATGAAAAACATAATCACACAACTTCTGATAAAATATCAGGGAATCTGACAAACATTTGCCCCAGCTTCAATAAGCTTTTGAAAGAGAGAGAGAGAAGGGGAGGTGAGAGAGAAAACCCATTTACATATATACACACACCCATTTATATATATACACATACACAGAACACACACATACACCCATTTACATATATATATACGCATACCCATTTACACAACACACACATACATATATTACGTATACACAGAACACACACACACCCATTTACATATATATACACACACCCATTTACACAGAACACACACATACATATATTACGTATACATAGAACACACACACACACCCATTTACATATACACAGAACACACGAACACACACACCCATTTACATATACACATAACACACACGCACATACATACGGTGGAAGCGAGGAGGATACGATGGAGCTGGAGGCGATGGCGGCGTAGATGCAGCTTGAGGCGCCGGAGCTTGAGGGAGTGGGAAAGAGAGAAAGAGACGGTGAAGGCTGTGCGTTGGGGGCGATGGCGATTGAGCGGCTACCGATGGGGTGACAGGGGGGGCGGCGATGGCGTGGGTGGGTGGGTGATTGTGAGAGAGAGAAAGAGAGAGAGGGGGGGAGAGAGAGCGGGTGGGCAGAGATGGAGTGTGAGAGGGAAACAGGGGATATGATGGTTTTTGGGGGGGAAAGTTACATCCTCAAAACTGATCTCAGCCATTGATTTTCCTAAAAACTCATCTTAACCATTCAAAAAATGTCCCCCTCACATTTGTGTTATACATTTCAAAAACCATCCTCCCTTATTATATAGATATATATATATATATAAGCTGTGCGCGTGTGTGAGTGAGGCTATGCCTCTGCATCTTCATGGTCGAGATTTGCGCAAGATTTGAAGGAAATGGCAGCAAGATTATGATGTAAGGAGGATTGAGATTAGATGTGATGTATAATTTATACATATATATATACACGTTCTGTGGAGAGCAAGTAGCACCTTGTCTATAAATTGCAATGAGCTTGCCCGAGAAAGGGAAAAGAACTGGAGAGATTAAGAGCACAAGCTGGGGTAAGGAAGGCTAGTCAGAGGCGAGGGCTGGTGGAGGCAGTTGGCACGATGAGAAGCGGCCAACGGTGGCAGCCATGGCCGCGAACTGCAAGCCACGACTAGCGACAGTGGGCGGCAGCGAGCAGTGGCGGAGCAGGGATGACAACGGTGGCGACGGAGGCTGGCAAGGGTATGGGTGGCAGTGCCAAGGCTGACTGGCAGTGGCGGCGGCAAGGCTACCATGCGTAGGTAGGAGGCGCAAGGAGGAGAAAAAGAAAGAAGAAAAAAGAAAAATAAAAGAAAAATAAAAGAAAAGAAAGGAAAAAGAAGAAAAATAGGAAAAAAATATGAAAAAAACTCTAAAAATTCTAGGAATTAATTTGGGGCTTGAGAAGTGATGATGGTTTTTGGGACCGACCACCACGTGCCATCTCTGCGACTGGACCTCGGGAATGGAACCTCGGACTTGGGGATGTCGGACCTCGGGTGTGGAACCTGTAAGACAATGGAAGGCCGGGGCTTGGATCTCCCGGGGTGGACTCCGACGCTCAAATCAGTAGAGTAAATGCGAGTAGTAGTAAATGAGAGAGCTGTAGAGCTTGAATATACCTGGCGAGAGTCCTTGTCTTTTATAAGCGAACCCGTTTTGGGGTAGCTGAGATGAGCGGGCACGACTCCCGAAAATCTCGGTCAAGTTAGAACGGGTCTTGCGGTTCGGCCCGGATTTCCCGGGCTCCACTCCGGAGTGTTGACTTGCCACGTGTCGGTCTCTCAGGTGATCCGCGTGGCAAGTGAGACTATCAGCGCGTAGGGGTATTCTAGTAATTTCAGTTGGTGCCACATCACTTGCCCCCCACTCCTTGAGCCGAGCTGAAAACCATGCTGGGTCGAGGAGTAGGTTACATGACTGTTGATTTTTACCAAGACGCACGAGAGTATTTTTAAAGTTGAGATTAGTGCTTGAAAACCCCATTTACTACCTTAAGGTTATAGGGATGGGTTTTGGTTGGAGGGAAAAACTCGTTTGGAGGGAAACATTGTCATTTTGAATTTTTTCCCCCCTTGGGTCCCCTCTATATAAGCCCTAAGGCCCCACCCCACAATTATTATTTCAAGACAAGCATTCAACTTCTTGAGGTTAGTCTTTCCCATCCTCATTTGCTTTTATTTTTTCTTATTTGTTATTTATTTATTTTTTACCTTTGCTTCCATTTTTCTTTTCTTTTTTTTTTAAAAAAAAACTCAAATTTTCCCTCAGCCAGGCGCCTCTGCCTGGCCGAGGTAGACCTGGCCAGGCCGCCTCGGCCATGGCTGAGGTCGGCCTAGCCTGGCCCGACCTCGGCCGCGGCCGAGGTCGGCCGTGCTCGGCCTCGCCAAGGCGAGGCCAAGCCCCTCGGCCTAGCCGAGGTCGGCCAGGGCTGGGGGGTTCGACCCTGGCCGAGGTCGGCCATGGCCGACCTCCCTCCTGCTTCTCCTTCTGCAAATTTTTTTTTTTAATATATACATATATACATATATAATATATATATATCAGGGGCGTCCTTGGGTCGGCCATGGCCGACCCTTGAGACTTTTGCCCCTTTTTTTTCTTTTTTTATTATTATTATTATTATATATATATATATTTTATCCCCTTGGGTTAGCCATGGCCGACCCTTGGGCTTTGACAAAGTCCTTGGACTTTTCCTTTGTTAATAATAACAAAACGATCTTTAAAACAAGGCTTAACTTCACCAACCTGTTTCCTTGGCTCTTCTTTTTCGCAGGCGTGACTCGAGATTTTCCCAAGCTAAATCGCGCCTACTGAGCTCTCCGAGGCTCTAGCCCAGTCGTGGTTGTTTTTTCTTGACCTCGGCCTTTACTCTCCTGGTCAGTGACCTTCTCTTAACTACTTCTGCTCGTTTTTTAGCATGTCTTCTTCTTCTTCTTCCTCTGATTCCGAGAACTCTAGTACCAGCTCTAGTAGTGAGGAATCGCACACCGAGTTATCTAGCCCCCCCCACGGCCCCCTTCGTAGGCTCGGGAAACTTATGAGGCCTGAAAGAGTTTCACTTCATCCCACTTCAGAGTCTCATGTGAGTAGTGATCCCAACTTAGGAAGCTTACCCGAGGATCTAACCACGGACCATTCTACCATAACCGAGAGGGAGTTGTTTCCCCTCCTCCGAAAATACCGCCTCATTCATGATGAGTATTGGTATAGTGAACCCCGAGGTCTGAAAGCTCACCAGGCCCCCTATGGCTGTATCACCGTCTACGAGCAGGCCTTGGCTGCCAGCCTTAGATTTCCTCTCGCGACTCCTGTAGTTGAGGTGTTCGCTATCGTGGAGTTATGCCCCTCTCAGTTGACTCCCAATGGCTGGAGGTGCCTATCTACCTTCTTTCTCTGTTGTCGAGCTCGGGACATTGAGCCCACTGCTCAACTTTTCTTTAGGATGTTCAAGGTAATTTCTATTAGCAAAACTGAACCTCGATTTGCCTTTTCCCCCTTAACCAGCGTCAGTTCGTAGTCGATAACCCCACATCGGTAAAACGATGGAAGAGTAGATTTTTCTTTGCTGGCTTGAAAGACCGGGGGGTTAGCTTCGGGGTGCCAGTTGAGTGGGCTTTCCAGCCCTCAAAGGTCCGTAGTCACAAGATCACGTAGGACGAGCTTCACAATATTCAGATCTTGAGAGAGCTGAACCCTATCAGCGCTCGGGTCCTGATATGTGATCGCACCTTGTACCTGGGGGGTTTATCCACTCACACTTGCTTCGAGCCTGATGTCACTTTGGGTAGTCATTTTCCCACTATTTTCATACTTTTCTAACTCTCTTTTCTTGCCCTTAATATCTTGTTTGCGCATTTATAGCTAAGATGGTGAGCACAACTTTCATCTGGGGGAAGAACAAGCGGAGACCCGCGGAGGACGAGGGCGCCCTAGCTCTTACGGGGGGAAAGGCTGCCTTGAATGCTCCTCCTGCTGAGGAAGGAGAGCCTAGTCCTGCTAAGAGGAAGAGGACTTCCCATCGTCCGAGAGAGCTCATGCCAGCCCCGGAGTCTCCTCCCCACAGTCCAGACCATGTTCCCGATTGGGGAGTGAAGGCAAGCGATCTCAGCCGGAACACTCAGGTGGCAAGACGTATGATTCACCACTTTGCCACTCCCGCCGATCGTCAGGTGTTAGCCGAGCAATCCTCGGAGGCCATAGAAGCCACATTGTGCAAGTATCTGGCCCAGGTAATCACCTATACTTTATCAACATCCTCCAGTCTCATCTATGTTGTCCTTACTTGCCTTGCCCATTGCAGGTGGTCACACTCGTTTCGGACTTTTCTAGACGTTTCTCTCAAGCTTCCAAGAAGACCTTAGAGCTAGACACCCAGCTACAGGAGAGGGACGAGTTACTGGAGAGCCACAAGAAGAACTTGGATGAGTTGTCCTCCCAGCGGCAGGCTTCAGACCTACGTATTCAGGGGCTAGAGGCAGAGCTATCTCGGACGAGCTCCAAGCTATCTCGGGCGAACTCAGTCATTCACCAATACGAGCGCAAGTATACCGAGCCCATCAAGCTTCCTGAGGTAGAGGAGTTCCTCCAGAAGAACCTGCAGGACGCTTGGACAAAGAGATTCCAAGCTGATGAGACAGAGGTATTACGAGCTCATCCAGACTTGGACATGTCCACTGTTCGGTCTGTTGCGGAGATTGTGGCCGGGATGGAGGACTCGGAGATGGCCGACGATGGTGATGCGCCTCCTGATGCTTGAGCTTTTCTTTTTTTTTAGCTAGGGCCTTTTGTACTTCCTCTATTATCATGTATTGGATCATCTCGTTTTTATACAGTGCCGTTTCACTTTGACTGTTCATCTTTTTCTTCCGAACATATGGGCTGAGACTAGTTGAACCTCGATCCCTTCCATAGTTGACGAGGGCGAATTTGACCCTTGGTTCTCCCTAGGTCAACAATCAGGGGGGTGCTGTGTTGTAATTTTTCCTTGGCCATTAGCCCACCCTTGGGGGACAACCGAGAGCTCGTGACCCATGAGCGAATCTTTTCGTGGCCATCAGTCCACCGTTGGGGACAGCCTAGGGCTCGTGACCCTTGGATTCTAGCGAATCCCACGCGAAGGAGGGTGTTAGCCAGAGTTTTTTCATGGCCCTTAGTCCACTTTTGAGGACGGCCTAGGGCTCGTGACCCTTGGGTTTTAACCACTCCCACGCGAAGGAGGGTGTTAGCTAGAGTTTTTTCCATGGCCCTTAGTCCACTTTTAAGGACGGCCTAGGGCTCGTGACCCTTGGGTTTTAGCCACTCCCACGCGAAGGAGGGTGTTGGCTAGAGTTTTTTCCATGGCCCTTAGTCCACTTTTGAGGACGGCCTAGGGCTCGTGACCCTTGGGTTTTAGCCACTCCCACGCGAAGGAGGGTGTTGGCTAGAGTTTTTTCCATGGCCCTTAGTCCACTTTTGAGGACGGCCTAGGGCTCGTGACCCTTGGATTTTTCTTCGACGAAGTATAATCCTTTGGACAATTGCTATTAGATGAAGAGAATATGAAGCCTTGCCATTAGTCGTAAAGAAAAAGAGTACAAAGAGATTCAGGGAATTCCCCTGCTCATTGATAAAACTTCCTTAAGTTCTGCACATTCCAAGTATGCTTCAGGGGCTTGCCTTCCATGTCTTCTAGTCGATATGCCCCCGGACTTAGGGATTCCACCACCCGGTACGGCCCTTCCCAATTTGGAGTTAGTTTATTCATGTCCTGAGGATGACTCACGACGAACCGTCGTAGAACAAGATCTCCTGGCATGAAGCTCCTAGCGTGGACTCGTCGATTGTAGTACCTAGCAATACGCCGGTTATATGCGGCTTGTCGAATTCGTGCTAGGTCTCGGAGCTCATCCATCAAATCCAAGTTGCACCTTAGCCCTTGCTCGTTAATCTCAGGATCGAAATGCTCCACTCGGTAGCTCCTCACCCCAATCTCGACAGGGATGAGAGCCTCCGAGCCATAACATAATGTGAAAGGGCATTCTCCTGTAGCTGTTCATGGTGTGGTTCGATAAGACCATAGTATACTGGGGATTGACCATCTGCTTTCTCAACCCGAGCTCAGAGTCCTTGCAGAATGGTCCTGTTCGTAAGCTCTACCTGCCCATTAGCTTGAGGATGGGCGACCGAGGTAAAATGTTGCTTAATCCCCAACTCTCGGCACCATTCTTGCACTGATCGGTCTTCGAATTGGGTGCCATTGTTAGTTATTAGCACCCTTGGAATACCAAACCGGCAGACGATGGATTTCCAAAGGAATTGTTTTACCCTCCGACCTGTAATAGTCGCCACAGGCTCGGCCTCCACCCACTTAGTGAAGTAGTCGATGGCTGCTATCAAGTATTTGTTCTGTCCAGCCGCTAGTGGAAAAGGCCCGAGGATATCGACTCCCCACCTGGCAAACGGACAAGGCGAAGCCAGGTGGGTGAGTTCAGCTGCCGGGGTGTGAACCAGGTTGGAAGTTTTTTGGCATCTCTCACAAGTCTGGACCAAATGCCCAGCGTCGCTCATCATTGTCGGCCAATAATACCCCTGCCGAAGTGCCTTTTGGGAGAGAGACCGAGCTCCGATATGACTGCCGCAAATCCCTTCGTGGATTTCCCTTAGGATGTAGTCGGCCTCGACCGGTCCCACACACTTCAGCAGCGGCTGAGTGAAGGATTTCTTATAAAGGTCTGATCCCACCAGTAGAAACTTGGCAGCCTGGCGCTTGAGTTTTCGACTTTCCTGTTCCTCCTCGGGTAGCCATCCCTTGGTCAGATGTGCTACGATGGGATCCATCCAACTTTCAACCCCTTCCACGCAAAGCTGCTCTGCCTCAGTCTCTATGCTCCTCTGGGGCAACGACTCCATGTAAACAGCTCGGGAATTCCTAGGGAAGGAAGAAGCAGCTATCCTCGAGAGAGCATCCGCCACTGCATTCTGTGCCCGTGGGACATGATTGATCTTCACTGTCCGAAATCGTGCCATAAGATCTTTGGCTATCGCCAAATATTGGGCCATGACGTCCTCTCGGGCCTCGAACTCTCCTGTGACCTGCTGCACAATTAAATTCAAGTCAGAATATACCTCCAGATCCCTGACTCCCATCTATTCCGCTAGCCTGAGCCCGGCAATGAGCGCCTCATACTCGACTTTATTGTTAGAGGCATTGAACTCGAAGTGGAGGGCATACGGCCAAGCCTGGCCATCGGGGCCCTGTAGTAGTAATCCAGCGCCACTGCCTCCGACACTGGAGCTGCCATCTACGGAGAGAGTCCAAGTCTGGGAAATCCCTTTCGTCTGCTTCCTCTGGTAGGGTACCCTCCACGATGAAGTCGGCAAGAGCCTGCGCCTTGATGGCCGGCCGAGGTCGATAGTCGATGTCGAAAGCACTCAGCTCTACTGCCCATTTGAGCATCCTCCTTGACAAGTCCAGCTTTCCCAGCACATGCCTCAGCGGCTGACTTGATAAGACAATAATGTGGTGTGCCTCAAAGTAAGGCCTCAACTTTCGAGCAGAGATGACTAGGGCATAGGCCAACTTCTCTGTTGGAGTGTAACGAATCTCAGCGCCGGCCAACCTTTTGCTCACATAATAGACCGGCTTTTGGATTTTGTCCTCCTCCCGTACCAAAACCGAACTGACAGCCTCATCCGAGGCAGCTAGATAAATATATAGTGACTCTCCTGGCTGTGGTTTTCCCAAGACTGGGGGGGAGACTAGACATTGTTTCAGCTGCTCAAATGCCTCCTGGCATTCCTCTGTCCATGCAAAATTCTGGACTCGAGTTAAGGCCTTAAAGAATGGCAACTGTCTTTCCGCAGATCTTGACAAGAACCTCCCTAATGCTGCTATCCTTTCGGTTAGCCTTTGCACCTCCTTGATACTTCGAGGGGGAGGCATCTCGAATATGGCCTTTATCTTCAAAGGGTTAGCCTCAATTCCCCGGTAATGCACCATGAACCCCAAGAATTTACCAGCTGTAACCCCGAAGGCACACTTGGCCAGGTTGAGCTTCATCTGATACTGGCGTAAGGTTCTGAGGCACTCCTCCAAGTTGTCCGAATGCTGTTCAGCCAATAGACTCTTGACCAACATGTCATCCACGTAAGCCTCCATGTTTCGACCGAGTTGAGCTTTGAACAGTTTGTTGACTAACCTCTGATATGTAGCTCCAGCGTTCTTCAGCCCAAAGGGCATCACTCGGTAACAATAGGTAGCCTTATCCGTGATGAAGGCGGTCTTTTCCTGATCTTCAGGGTGTAGTGGGATTTGGTGATACCCCTGGAATGCATCCAGGAAGCTCATTAGCTGACACCCCGCTGTTTCGTCAATCAACGCATCAATCCTAGGCAGAGGGTAATTGTCTTTCGGGCAAGCCTTGTTAAGATATTTAAAATCAATACAAAGCCTCCATTTTCCCGATCCCTTGGAGACAAGAACCACGTTGGCTAACCACTATGGGTAATTGACTTCCCGAATATGATTAGCCTCCATAAGCTTTTCCACCTCCGCCTCTATAGCTTTAGCCCGCTCCGAGGTAAACTTCCTCTTCCTTTGTCTTACCGGCACGCAATCCGGGTAGAGCCCCAAGCGATGTGTCATGATCGCTGGGTCTATCCCCAGCATATCCAGGGTAGACCATGCAAACACATCTTGATATCGGCGTAGGAGTGAAAGGATCTCGGACCTCAATGGCTCCTGTAACTTGGCACTAATTCGCACTGTCCGATCGAGCTCTTCCCCCAGTGGGACTTCCTCGAGCTCATCCACTGGCTCTGAAGTCTTAGGCTCTTCCGGACCTTCCAAGATGAAACTAGTAACCACAGTGGGAGGGGCAGCGGAATTCTGTCCCTCCTCCCTTACTGACCTCTGACCTGCTCCTATACTTGGGTCTCTCACCTGTTCCGTCTCCATCTGGCCTTGACCAGGTTGAGGGACCGCCTCTTGATTCGGTTCTGAGTCTAACTCTGACCCCTTGGCCATAGTGGCACTCAAAGAGGCCACGTAGCATTCCCTAGCCTGCCGCTGGTCTCCTCTTACCTTGCCAATCCCTCCCGAAGTAGGGAATTTCAACACCATGTGATACGTACTCGGTACTGCCCTCAGAGCACTAAGCCCAAACCTACCAAGGATCATATTGTACGCCGAGGGCACATCTGCCACCAAAAAATCCAACGTCACCCGGGATTTATGAGGACCACTACCGACCGTCAGGGGCAACCGGATCAAACCTTCAGAATGGATCACCATTCCATCAAAACCAACCAATGGGACACGGACTGGCCTCAGCTGATCGAGCGTGAACCCCATCCCTAGGAATGCCCTCTTATAGAGAATCTCTGAAGAGCTACCTGGATCCACGAGGATTCGCCTCATCTCCCACTCTCCCACTTGAGCAGTGATCACCAGAGGGTCCGAATAGCTGGGATAACTCGGAAGATCCTCCTCAGAGAAAGTGATGACCACCCCTTCCTTTACCGTGCTCTTGAGAGCAGTTGAGTGGGACCCTGGAACTGTCCCTGCCGCTAGCGTGTACAAGATAAACTTCTGTCCCCCCTCCTCGGCGGGCTACTTTCCTTCTCTCCGGGGCGGTGTTCGGCTTCACTCTCGAAAGCGATCTCGAGTAGGAGACCTCCCTCGATGCTCTGACTTGGATTCTACCTTGCCCGAGCTCATACCTCCTCGACCCACGAAATCCCAAAGGTATCCTCGGTTGATAAGCTCTTGTATTTCTTCTTTCAGTTGGATGCAATCCTCAGTATCATGGCCGTGGTCGCGGTGAAAATGGCAGTACTTCTTTTTGCTTCGAGTGTTGGGTGGAGATTTCAGCGGGGGAGGACGCCGTAAATAATTCTTATCCTCCAATGCCAGGAGAATCTCTGCTCGATTTGTATTGAGGGGAGTGTAATTCACCGGGCTTCCACGTGCACCCCCAAGACTCGGGCGATCGAGAGCTCGGGAGGGGCGATAGTCCGTCTTCTGCTCTGGGGCCGGTTTTTTCTTCTCCTTTTCTCTTTCTTTCCTGTGAGGTTGTTCCGCCCGCTTCACCTTCATCACCTCTTCGGCGTTGATGTACTTATTAGCCCAGGCTAAGGCCTCTGTGAAAGTACGAGGTGGAGTCTTGGCTAAGGACTGAGCAAATGGCCCAGCTCTCAAGCCATTCTGAAGAGCCACCATTGCGATTCGCTGGTCAAACTCATCGATACTTAATGCCTCTTCGTTGAACCTAGCCATGAAATCTCTTAGGGATTCACCCTGGTTCTACTTGATGTTCACCAAAGCCATGGAAGACTTTCGGTGGCACTTCAAGGGAGCGTAGTGGGCTAAGAAACAGTTCTTCAGCTCTTCCCAGCAGTTGATGGAACGATGGGGAAGGCAGGAGTACCAGGTCCGGGCATGTCCTCCCAAAGTGGCCGAAAATGCCCGGCACCACATCGCGTCCGACCCCGATTGCACCAGCATGTGAGAGGAGAAAAGCTCGACGTGATCATAGGGATCTGTGCTTCCATCATAGAGCTTGATGGAGGGGATACGAAACCTTTCCAGTGGAACCTCCGCCATGATGCCCTTACTCAAGGGTTGGTTAGAGCCGAGGTGGAGCAATTCTTCCTTTCCCTTCTTGAGTTCCTGGACTTGCTTCTCTAAGAAACGCAATCGTCTCTCTTGTGAAGTCCCTCTTTCTCGCGAGGGGGCAGAAGTGGATCCTGCCGCCTCAGAAGAGTGGATTTCCTGACCTGTCTGGCGGGATTGACGAGGCTCCCGAGCAGGAGGAGGTGACTGATGCTCCGCCCGCTGAGAGGGCACATGCGAAAGATGCTGTTCAGTCTGGTGTAGATAACCAGTCAACAACTCAGTTAGCTGTTGGACCTAGTTTTCCAACCTAGTGAGTCGGTCCTTCGGCATGGGATTGGCTGGAGGTGGTGGATTCTCTCCTTGTTGCGGGGCTTCTAGATTGGCTCTGACCTGGCTGCGAGTCACGTCTCTTCGGGGAGCCATGTGGTTAGTTATGACAAGGAGCGAAAGTCGTTTGACACTCGCGGAAAGACTGAGGTCCAAGGTGAGGAGTTGAAGTCCGAAGCGCGAGGTAGGGAATGAAGAGGCTAGCGAGTATGGACGTCGGCCCCACGGTGGGCGCCAAATGATGATGGTTTTTGGGACCGACCACCACGTGCCACCTCTGCGACTGGACCTCGGGAATGGAACCTCGGACTTGGGGATGTCGGACCTCGGGTGTGGAACCTGTAAGACAATGGAGGGTCGGGGCTTGGATCCCCCGGGGTGGACTCCGACGCTCAAATAGTAGAGTAAATGCGAGTAGTAGTAAATGAGAGAGCTGTAGAGCTTGAATATACCTGGCGAGAGTCCTTGTCTTTTATAGGCGAACCCGTTTTGGGGTAGCCAAGATGAGCCGGCACGACTCCCGAGAATCCCGGTCAAGTTGGAACGGGTCTTGCGGTTCGGCCCGAATTTCCCAGTCTCCGCTCCGGAGTGTTGACTTGCCACGTGTCGGTCTCTCAGGTGATCCGCGTGGCAGGTGAGACTATCAGCGCGTAGGGGTATTCTAGTAATTTCAGTTGGTGCCACATCAAGAAGTATGCCCGAGGTTAGGAAATTATCCAGACACGCATTTCGAGGTCAAGGCATGCATAACGAGGAAGCTTGAGAGGCTAAGTTAAGGTGAGTAAAGTTTTCTAAAAAATTACGAAAGTTATTTTATGAATTTTTATAGAGAAATATTTAGTTTGAATTTATTGAGGAAAAATAAGAAGAAATAGACAGAAGTTATGAGAAAATTAGGAAAAATAGAATATTGATATTTTTGAATAAATATAATGGCCAGGGAATGTTGAGATTCTGAATTGAGTTCATTAGAAGTGTGGCACAAGAATCAAGATATTCTGAGATACGTTTAAAGTAAGTGGTTCAACCCAAAAATCCAGTTTCATGCAAATGTTTTATTATTATATTGTCATGTCTTAGTATGTTATGCATAAGGTATAATGCATTTACATTTTTTGATGATGAAATATGCATATGTGCACGATGAAATTTTCGGTCATACGTCACATGGGTTTGGGATTAAGGACTGGCGCCATTGTTTTGCCAATGGTGCACCCACACACGTTAGTTTGGCAGGGAGACTGTAAAAATGGCAGGCAGTAATTGGGTGTGGTTGACCCAAATATAAAGTAATGATGATATGTCGCATTTTATACATACATGTGCATTAAATGATGTACCCTTACTTAGATGATTCAACATTTAACGTGAGCTTTGCCCCTAGAATATTCAAACGTTCTAGATATAGATTATAACAGAAACAAGGATAAAAGAGGCATGCAATGGCACTTAGCTAAAGTGCATGATGTAATGGTTATGCGTTCATGTTGCCTATGTATTTAAAGTTTTGTTATTTTGAATTCTGAACATTTTGAAGAGTGATGATGTATAAACCTTATTATTGGTTAATATTAAAGTTAAGATTCGATTCTATCTTTCGCATTTGATGTTTATGATGATTCTTATTCAAGATAGATGAATGAAAATTTTGAGATGAATATGAGTAATGATATGGTTTAGTCGTATTTTTTAATAGAAAAAAAAATTATTATCTTAAAATTATCGTAAGTTATAACATGCCTAGAAAACGGGGTGTTACACCCCCGTCACACACACACCACATCGAATCTTATCATTTTACGCGCTTTTCATGACCTACTTCATCAATTTTATTTATTTAGGTTTTATTTTAATTTTAGATTTCTTAAAAGGTTTGTATCAAGCTCACTTAAAAATTATTTGAAACTTATTTAAAACTTGTTCAACGTTTAACATAATAGAGTTGATTTTGAACCTAGGCTCGAGTTCGACAAATATTTACATCAATTAGTATTATCTCATTTTTTAGCTCAAGTCAACCTTGGGCTAGAGTTTTGACCTAATAAAATTCTTAATGAACAAGCCTAAGTTTTTATGGGGCTCGACTCATTTGCAGCTTTATTCACATATTTATAATAAAATCAAATTTATTAATAATAATATAAATCATGTTAAATATGTTTATAAGTTAACTTTATAACCAACGTATCACTTAAAATCTATTATGACCATAACTTAATAACACACTTGATTAGTTTGGAACAATAAAGATTTGTTTGGTATGAGCTTTGTAATTAGCTTCATGATTAAAAAGTCAAAAGAAAGTCTGGATTTTAATTATTATTTTATAAACAACTTTTTAAATTAAAATTTTTTATTCTCTCCTAGAGTTATGAGTTTGAAGTAATAATTTGGAAATTATTTTTTTCCCCCTTCCAGACTATGCATCTTGGTTGCCCACCCACATAGGCAGAGTTATTCCTCACCATGCATAGAAGAAAGGAGAATTCGTGATTCGTCAATAAGAGGTCCGAGGATACTTATGTAAATATACATTAGTTGTGTATTATTATATCTTATTATGCTTAACTAGTCTATTGATAATACAAATTATTCCATGTATCCATGATGATTGTAGGATGACTTTCAAGCGCGCCAACAGGATGCATCATCACAAGTATCGGCAGGTGGCCCATCGGAAGGTAGTGACGCTCTCCAGTCCTCGCAACTAGTTATTGATGAGACATCATTATGGATGGAGGTTGTAAGTGGGAAGAAAAAGGGTCGCGTGTTTGGGATGGGGTCAAAAGCTCATGTCATCCCTGTTGATCATTCCTACCATGTACCGTCACCATCACCACCGTCGTTGTTCTCATTCTTGGACCAGATTCAGCAAGTTGTTAGGAAACCTATGGATCCTATAGACTAGCGCTTGTCACCTATGGAAGATACTCTGGAACCCTTCTTCATCATTGGATCATTAGGAGGATCTATTATTAGCATGAATAAATTTTTGGTTGTACAGTTACTATTCATGGATGTGTATATATTTTATGTATGGATTTATTATAATAAATTTATATTTATATATTATTTCTTATTTAGTTCGTATATTGTGTGTATCAGGTTTAATTTTGAAATTTTATAAAAAAATGTTTTTTAATTTTTTAAAAATTTAAGATGAATTTTGAGATGAATTCTAATCCGTCTAAAAAATGGTCTTTGAACCCGTATCAAATTATGTCTAAAAAATTCATCTCAAAATCCATTTTAAAATCTTTTTCAAAATCCGTCTCAAAATCCATCTCAAATTCCGTCTCAAAATCTCTCTCAAATTAAAAATGAAAAAATTCGTCTCAAAATCCATCTCAAATTCCGTCTCAATTAGAGATGGAAAAAATTCGTCTCAAAATTTTGCGACAATCATTTTTTCGGCAGTCTAAAATCTATCTCAAAACAAAAATTCAACTTAAAAAGCCTATTTTCTTGTAGTGCTTGGTTCTCCAAAACCTCTCAATTATTTAAGGCCTCTCCATTATTTTAAGCTTCTCAGTTATTTGAGGCCTCTCATTCATCAACAAGTAACCACTCGCCAGCATCAACAAGATATCATCTCTCAAAGCCTCTCAATTATTTAAGGTCTCCTAGTTATTTTTGGCCTTTTGATCATTTAGCACAAGGCCTTCTGATTATTTACCATGAGGCCTCCTGATCATTTGCCTTGAGGTCCCTTGATCATCCTTACCAAAGAACGTTAAGATCACCTTTACCACGTTACAAATTCATTATCATATTTTGGCAACAAAAATTGGCGCCATTTGTGGGAAGTACAACGAAAAGTCAAACCACTATCAATGCCAAACACTAGAGGCAATCGACGAACTCTCTCTTAGGGTGTTGAAATTTTCCCTCCTTCGTGAGACTCACAACACCCAACAGGAATGCACCTACCTCCACTTGACCCTCAATAACAAGGGAGTTTTCAGTCAACTCCCTTTGATCCCCAACAACAAATAGGGACTCAGCCACCTCTATCAGGTTTCCAACACCCGGTGAATCAACATGAACACCACGATCAATCTGGCCCTTCACAATAGACTCATCTTATCATCTCGTGGGAAAACTATGAAGCGTTACGACAATAACATATCAAAGGAA
This sequence comes from Diospyros lotus, assembly GCF_014633365.1. NCBI lineage: Eukaryota > Viridiplantae > Streptophyta > Magnoliopsida > Ericales > Ebenaceae > Diospyros > Diospyros lotus. The sequence continues at coordinate 15,830,077 of NC_068348.1, read as the reverse complement.
TGCATGCCTTATGAGACATGGAGGGAATACTCTAAAGTATAGTCCCCGGTATGGCATTACTTGCAACACTATGGAGATTCATGCTAGAAACTGCACCATTAAGAAAAACTCAGTTGAAACATGAGGAGAATCTACGCCTAACTCCTACTCTCGGCCCTCTCCTCGCCGAGGCAATTTGCTTAAACTCCCACCACAAGGAGCTAATGCCTCTTCGCCGCAAAATCAGGAGCAGGAGAAAAATTATTAAGGAGATAGAGGGAGCCTATGAAGGGGAAGACATCAGGAAACTATAGCAAGTATGCTAACGTAAATCCCCACTAAAGGTTTGACTCCAAGGAATAGAGGGACATATAATCACACTGTAATGAGTATGTGGGATGATATGAAGAGGGTGGTAGAGGAAGTAGTCAAACAAAAGAAATTGGTTTCGACCACTGAGGAGTAGCCAAGAAGAAAGTCCCTGTTCACGGAGAATGTATTGGGAAAACCACTGCCAAGGAAATTCAAGATGCTGCAAATGACACCTTATGCCAGCAAAGATGATCTTGACGATCACATTCAAAATTACGAGTCCTTAATGACACTTTACGGTTGGGACGATGTATTTATATGACGGGCATTCTCGCTGACTATGATAGGATACACACAAATTTGGTTCAACAGCTTACTCGAAGCATCCATCTCTTCATTCGGGTAGCTAAGGAAAGAACTTATCACAACATTTGCCATTAATGGTCCAAAAAAGAAAAACGTAACGTATCTTCTTAGTATTCAACAAGGGCAAAGAGACTCTTTGCTAGTATGTGGATAGGTTCCGTAACGCCACCCTCAAAATCCATGACTTACCTCTCAAAATGGCAATATATGTTACGATGCATGGGACATGGCTAGTATCCTTCCAAGAATTACTATCATTGGACCCCCCAAAGTCATTGGTGATGTTTTACTCTTGTGTTTGGTTTTGATGATGAAAAACAAAATTAATTAAATGATTTGGAAACAAAAATCAATTTCAAGTACCTTTGTAAAAATGAAAACCAAATGATCTATAATTTTCTATAGATAGAGATTTGCACAAACAAGCTTTAAGATCTAAAAGAATCTTCTAAATGATTTCACCAAATTGGTTTTGAATAATTTGATAGTGGATGTTTTTACCTTTAATATAATTTTTCTAAATCTGGAAGATTAGTGCATTATAAGGGAACATATAAGAAAATGTTTTCATTTTGAAAAACTATCTCCCGGTATTTTGATAGCTAATATTCGTTGTTATTAAAATAATTTTTAATAAATTTTTCAATAAATAGAAGGTATATATTTTGAGAGTGGTAAATTTGCTAAATCTTGAGTTTGTACTAAAACCAAAATTCTATTTTCTTATGGTTATGGATTTTGATTTTTTAGATATTTTTATTGAATCCAAATGGGGTGTACTTTCTTATTTACATTTATGTATTAAAGTAAATGTAAATATGTTGTATACATGCTATGGATTGTATCATCAGGAAATCTAATATACATAGCAATCTGTTGACTAACTCACCTGCATCTGTCGACTAACTCTTCTCATTTGTTGACTATGTGCTATGCATATGTTGACTATGTTTTGTTCTATCGACTATCTTGATGGTTCTGTGACAGCTTAATTTAATCTGTCGACTATCAATGTGTATTTTAGAAGAAGTTTTCTTCATATTTTTGATCTATCGACTATGGGTCTGGTTCTATTGACTATGTCTAATTTTTGTTCATATAATTAGTCAACTAACCTCTCTAGTCTATCGACAGTTTGTGTCTCTAACAGTTTCCAACGAGTAGTTTCTTAGTCTTCTACGGATCAAAAAGGGCTAGTTTTGGGCAAAGTTTTTGGAAAGCCTATAAATACAAATCAAGAAAATTAAGAAGAGACTAATGAACATGAATGAATTGATTTGAGCTTACATTTATACTTGTTTGTATTTACAGTGACTGTGTAACACCCCGACTCGCCGGGCATGTCACTATAAGGGTATTCCCGGGATTTCTTTTTTTTTTCCTTTAAATTCAACACGCGCGGTATTTCAAGAACAATCTTCACATGCAGAAACAAAACCCCGCGAACCCCAGTCTTGCCCGTTTAACTATCAAGATCAACAATCTTAAACTAAACGAGTCTTAATACAACGCAGCGGATACACTAATACCAAACACCATAGTTCTTACATTGTATTTCCATAGCAAAATACATAATACAGATCAAATGATAAAATTGCTATATACAACTACTCGTTTACAACCTGAAATGCATGTTAAATCCTCCAAACGTTACAACGACTTAACAAACTAAGCACCATTGGCCCTCAACCGGCCACATCCTTGCCTCCGCAGCAGTTCCTGGCTGGAACATTAAACGTTCCAGGGGCATAGCCCAAGTTAGATGATAAACATCTAAATGACGGCATAAAACAGTTCATACAATGCATGAGAGACACACGAGCATGGCATACTCAGATAAACGTAAATATGCAAGACATGTCTAACTCGAGATATCACCTTGACATACTTAATCCCTCGAATGCCCCACTGTGGCACACGTTCACCTGGTCCAACGTTAATCCCTCGAGTGCACCGTCGTGACACTCGTTCACCTGGTTTAACATTATTCCCTCGAGTGCCCCAGTGTGACACCCGTTCACCTGGATTAACATTGTCCCAATCTCAAGTAGACCCAAACCCGCCCCATACGGATCCAACGATGCAATTAAACTTGACCCCAAATGATATGAAGATTTACACGCCATGCACCAACATTTTAAAATAAACAGTTAATGCAATGTAGCAAATATCGACACAATGATCATAAGCAAAGCCTTGTAAAACAATTTATGTCCAGGAGGGTATAACCGCTCACTAGAACTCACCACAAGCACCTAAGAACACTTCCAAAACAAGGAAAAGTTGGAATCAAACCACTCACCTCGAATGTATTCAGATCGCCTCGATCCTCGTGCAACGCCTCAGTTTGCGTGTTAAATCCCAAATGCTTGAACTTATACTCAACCTCGAGCCACAGTACTTCCTAAACACCATATTTAATTAAGGAAGCATTAAAATCCATTTTCCTCAATTTTCCATAATTTTCTCTATTTTCTCCCAATTTTCTCCTCGTTAATTCCAAAATAATTATTTCTTCAACTATTTTCCGAAATATTTCAACACAATAATTCCTAGAATAATTAAATAAAAATATTGGAATTAAAATTACCAAAATAGCCCTTCGCACGCGCTCTCACGCGCCCTGCGCGTGGCTGCGCGTGGAGGCTGGCGCGTGCAGCCACGCGCGTCGTCTTCTTCCTCAAGACCCGCCGGCGACGACCCCTCCGATGACCGATCTGAGCACACCCCCTTCAAGCCCTCGACGAGTCGATCCCATTGGCACCATGTTTAGGCCGAAAGCTCGCCGGAAAAGGGCCCAAACGGCCAGTTGCAGGTGGCGGAAGGCGGTCCGCCACCTTCGATCGGCCAAACCCCAAACGGCCTTAAACGAACACCAAAATCCCTCAAACTACTCACAAAATCTTCTCCGTTTCATAAGGATCGGAAGCCCCTTATCCATTCTCATCGATTCATCCTCTAACACGACCGATTTGAGCTCCAAAAAGTCGAAACCCTCGGCCTCTCTTTTATACCCGAAAACCGACCAAAATCTAGCCAATCACCGACCACCCTTGCTCCCCAAGAATCCCACGGTCGTATACAACCTTCCCCAAGCAAGCCTCGGCCGTCCCATCGCCGGAAACGGCCTCCACGTGCGGTGGCAGTGCGGCGGCTGTTTTCTCCCTTGCGTTCACATTGCAATTTTGCTAAATTGCATTTTCACCCCCTGATTTCTTCATTTGACATTTTAGCCCCTACCAATACACCCCTGATCTTTCCAAATATACCTCTAAGGACCACAAGTCTTGTACTATTTATTTCATTCTTGAAACTTTCGAAAAAATTATCGTTTTGACCTCCCTCGGGTAAATTTAGAAAAACTGCACTTAGGCCCGACTGATTGATTTGACCTTAAATCCATTCAATTTATCCCGAAATCTCTTAAGGGTTGTTCTACACATTAAATACTAGTCCTTGACGTGCTCCGTTGATCTTCTGGGCGTTTCCTACGTCGATTCGGTTTTCTCAGCCCGGTCGACAGCTGTACCGAAAACTGTTCCTGATCCCACTTCTTTTATCACTAAAAATCATAATTCGAATCACTTGTCGATACTGTATAATTTTCTTTAGCTATCTAAGGTCCGGGTTACTCCCTCGAGCCACTTCGGTCTTTTAAGACTGCAATAGTGTTTCCTAAAGCCTTATTCTTTTGATAATTCCACTTGTACCATTTATCAAATATTATTTATGACCTCAAATCATTCCTGGGTATTACAGACTGTGCTTCATTTTTCTCTCTTCAAGGCTTTGATTTTAATTTGTATTAATTCATTCAAGCCTTGTTTTATATTTTGAGAGATCTTGTAACTAAGAGATTCATCTCTTAGATTCTCTCTCACAACAAGAGTTTCGACTTTTACCGGCGATTATTTACTGCCGAAAATACCTCCGTCGGGAATGCTTGGCGGCGATTGAAAACTGCCGAAAAAAATAATTTACCGGTAGTTTATGAACTGCTGGTACAAATAATCATTACCAGCGGCATTTCCAAATTGCCGGCAAATTAAAAACTTTACCGGCGGTTTAAAAACCGCCGATAAATGCAAAACTTTGCTGGCGGTTTGTAAACCACTGGCAAAGTCATAACTTTGCCGGCAAATTTCAGAAACCGCCGGCAAAAACAAAAAATCGTTGGCAAAAAAAAAAAAAAAGATTTTTAAAACCTGTATAACAATCTATTATAATCTGTATAACAATCAATAAATAACCTGTATAACAATCAATAACCACAGCAACAAAAAACCATCAACAATTTTGAAAAATTCACCCGCTAAACACAACAAATAACAACTGTATATAATAAATCTATTTAAGTACAACACATTTGATCATTTAGAAAGATCGATCTTGTCTCGTCTCATTACACAATACAATTCAAAAACACATACAAATCAACCCTAAACTAAAACATGTCCAATTGACCTCAGATAACCCTTGATTACGCCATCATGCCATTCTCCAACCAAAATTGCATATCATATTTTTTCGATCTACATTGGAAAACAATAGATCTATTTAAGTGTATATGTACGTTAACTATGAAATTGCATAAAACATGTCCAAAATTGCATAACAACTGTATACAAAAATACTTACATCAGAGACCCTCCACGGTATCATAGTTTTACTGTTATTAGCATCCCTCATTACACGCATCCCAGAAAATTGTCGAGGCAATGAATATAAAGGGTTCAGCACTTTCTGAATACTAATTTCAACAAACTCATTACCTAGCTCTACTTCCCTTACAGACTTAGCCGGATCAATGGACATAATGATTGCCTCAGCAACAATATGACGAGGTATTCATCCATTTATCAAGTGAAAAAATTCATTAATCTGTGTTTAAACAAGCATAAATGATTTTGAAGTATAATTTACTTTTCAGTATATTAACTATTTGGTAGTGAATTACCTCTAAATGATGGCCACATTCTGGTGTTGATAATCCAGCACATTCAGCTTCGGGTGATGGTGTGCTTGCATGTGCGACAGAAGCACTAGCATGTGAGGATGGCTATATTTCAAAATAGTTTAGTTATTATATATAATAAAGATGCAATTTTAAATCACAAAATGCACTAATGGAATGACATACTTGTCTCGGCTGTGGTGTATTGTCTGGAGCCAGTGGTGTATCTCCCATTGCCTTAAGTATTGCATGAACTTGCATTTGAACTTGACTTTGGATTTGAGCTTGAAATTTTTCTTCTAGCTGGGCAGTAATTTGCGCACACATTTGGTCATATTACTCTTGGGGCACCTAATATTGTTGTCTTCGTTTAACCTTAGTTGGGCAGGTTCCAAGTCCTCCCATCCTTACCCTACCATGCCCATCTTTGCCTAGTATTTGTGCAAAGACATCCTCTAGCGAATATGGGGTTTGTTCATCATCAAGTATTTGTGACAACCTTTCATCCATTTGTTCCTTAATAAACATTTCACAAGTTAGTTACAGAAGTTCACAAGTAAAAGAAACAAAATATATCTACAACTTTCAAAATTTAGAAAGACATGCGATTATATATGAAGATTTAGAGTCTACTATCTCTCCGTTTTTTTGGTGTGTGTCTTTTTAAAAAGCTTGATTCTATCTGGCTCATCTCCACTTTCAATAGTCATCTAAAAACATATATAAGAGATGAAATATATTAAATGTTTAAAGTTTAGGCATTACTAATAAAATTATCAATAAATATATATAACTAACATCCATTCTATTCTTACCTGGTGCTTAACCTGAGGATGTGATCACCTACCGCTGGTGTGACCCATCTTTTGCTTATCTCGATTGGCATGATTTGTCGCACTACATTCCTACTTGTAATATGATATTAAAACTAGGTATAGAGAATCCATCTAATATATCTACCATACATAAATCATACATACATGTGCTTGGTCACATCCCCAATACTCCACAAGAACCTTCCACTGTTCTGGGTCAACCCCATGCGGTATTTTGGATAAACGAGCCGCATCTGTCTCATGGAAATCATAATGTCTCTTTAAGGTGGCTTTGTACCCTCTCCATTTCTTGGAAGCATGTTGCAAGCAAATTGATCTCCATGTTATGGGTACATCAGTGTTATTCTGCAATGATACCCTTATTAGAGTATAAAAGTTTAGGGTCAGTAGTTAAGAATCAGAGACGTTATTTACTCACCAAGACCTCTTGCCAGATGCGCTTCTTATATGGTTCCATCCCCGGTGACCTCCAATCAGTAAATGTAAGAGGAGTAATACTCCTTACCATCACACCTAGTTAGGTTTCCAACTTAGTTGCCATCTCCCCAACTGGTTGTTCTTCAGCATCAAATTCAATATGAATCTTTTCCTTTCCCCACTTTGAAATTTGTCTTGATATTCCTCTTCCTTTCTTGGCCGTAGATGACACGGAGCTTGTACCAACTAAAACATAATAACACAATAAATTCACATTGAAATAGAAAAGAATAGTAATTTATTATTGTTCATATAAATTTTTGGTATTTACCTTGCTGACTATGTGAGTCTTCTTCAGGATGCTGGGGAAGTGATGGGACTGGGGTTGGATGATGGGATGGAACTGATTGTGAATCATTGTGTTGTGAATCTGTACTATGTGACATGGATCCAATTGGCCAACGAGTCTGTCTCTTAGGTGCTATCAGTGTAATTGCCTATTATTGATTTGAATGTAAAAAACAATCTGTTAGCATATCAATTTAGGTTAAACAAAAATAACATATCAAAACATAAAAAGCTAAAAACATGAACATATATACATACCACATCATTAAATATTATGCAAGGAAGACATATACATGCCACTTCAATATTATAAATCATTATCATCACTATGTGCAGTATAAGGAATGGAATTGTCGTCGTCATCTGATATATCAACCAGCATACCATCCTTATCAGATTCTCCAGAAGAGTAGTCTTCATCAGATTCTCCTAACTCTACATGTAAGGACTGATCACTGTTGATTTCAACATGATTACTAAAGCATCTTCCTCGTCACAACTTCTTGCCACATTTCTTTAACCCATGTTATACAAATCTCTAGGTGTCATCTTCATGACAACGTGCCATTCTTCATCAAGAGGATGAGCCACATACCACACTTGTGATGCTTGAGTTGTAAGTATAAAAGGTTCGTCTGTTGGTTTATTCTCTTGATACATTAAACAATTAAAATTTACAGTTATGAAATTCAAACTGTCAACCTTCATCCCTCTGTTATTGTCAACCCAGTCACACTTAAACAAAACAAATTTGAATTCATTAGAGTACCATATCTCAACAACATATGTTAGGACTCCATAGAAGGTAACATCACCACTGATAGGATGTTTATCTTTTGAACTAGCATAACTTTCAGTATTTGCAATTAGTAATACTCCACTGTTTTGAGTCATTCTTCTCCTTTCTCGACGCCTCGTGTGGAATTTGAATTCATTTATGATGTACCCAGAATACTTCCATGCCCATGCGTGAGGCCCAACAGCTAATGTTTTCACTTCATTGGGTACATTGCGACCACTTACTTGCAATTCATAAACTTGTTTTGTAACATCTTTATAATTCGTTACACAAATAAATAAATGCAAATTCTAAGATGGTTAGACATGGATGTTTAAGGTGTGGTGGCAGCATGTTAAGACATCACTTACATGTTTTTCAAACCATGATGGGAAGTTTTCATGGTGCTTTTGTGTAATTTCATGATTGCTAGCACCTTTTCTTTCCAATCTAATGGATTGTAAGTGTGTCCTGCATTGTATGCAAATGATAGGAATTATGAAATTAAAGTACAATTTTAATTTTTTATTATGAAACAAAATTGATCAACCAGATTAAGTTATAATAATCTTACTCTCGATAAGACGAAATTGTACTACAATTTGCTAGCACATAACGATGGGCTTGCTGCAATGAAATCTCATCCAATGTGACTAATTTCCCTTTTTTTGGGATAGGTTGACCATATGCACCCTCATAATTTTGAACCGGCCTATTAAACTTTGTTTCCACGTCATCCAAGTACCTTGCACAAAAGGTCAAACACTCTTATGCCAAGTAACCTTCAGCAATAGATCCTTTTGGATGACTTCTAATCCTTACATACTTTTTCAACGTCAATAAGAACCTACATGATAAGTTACATTGTCAAGTAAATCCACAATATTTACTTAAAAAAGAACAAACAACTTCACAAACAAAAAAATCATGACTTAATATACCTCTCGACTGGATACATCCACCGAAACATTACCGGTCCCGTAATTTGGACTTTGTCAGGGAGGTGAACAACTAAATGCTCCATTATATTGAAGAAGCTTGGTAGAAATATTTTCTTGAGGTGACAGAGCACCAATATAATGCGTGACCTCAATTGGTTACACTCGTCTACTGTAATATTTTTAGAACACAACTGTTTAAAGTAATTGCATAGTTCAATCAAAGTTTTACTGACATACTTCCTCTTTAACACCCTCCTAATTGCCAATGGAAGCAAATGTTGCATCAAAACATGATTGTCATGGCTCTTAAGTCCACTCATTATGTGTTCTTTGAGTTGGACATGACGTGATATGTTTGATAAGAATCCATCGGGTGATTTTATACTTTTCAATACTTTTAAAAATATATGTTTCTGTTCTTGATTCAACGTGAAAGATGCAGGAGGTAAATACTTCTTCCCACCTAAACGATCTTCAAGATGCAACTTTTTTCTTACCCCTAGTTATTTCAAATCAAGATGTGCTTTCAAGTTGTCCTTTGTTTTACCTGAAACATTTAATAATGTCCAAATTATGTTGTCACAAACATTTTTCTCAATGTGCATGACATCGAGATTATGTCGAATCAAATTGTCTTGCCAATATGGAAGCTCAAAGAATATACTATGTTTTCTCCAACCACCCATTCCTTTCCCAGCACTAGCGCCCGAATTCTCACGGTTTTCATACATCTTCTTAACAAATTCAACATATTTGAATACATCGTAGCCAGATAACTGAGGAGGAGCAACACGATTCTCAATGGTTCCATCAAAATTCTTCTTGTCTAATCGAAAAGGATGACTCATGTCCTCCAAGAATCTATGGTGACCCATATAACAAAACTTACCACCATGTTTTAACCATTTGGACTCCGTCTCTTTCATGTAACAAGGACAAGCAACTCTTCCTCGAGTACTCCATCCAAATAAATTAGCATACGCAGGAAAATCATTAATCGTCCACAACAATGTTGCATTCATGTGAAACATTTCTTTTCTTGAAGCATCGTAAGTTTCTATTCCCTTGTTCCATAATTCCTATAACTCTTGAATCAACGGTTGCAGAAACACATCAATATTTTCTCCTAGTGCACAAGGTCCATCAATCAATAAAGACAAGATGAAGTAAGGTTGTTTCATACATAACCAAGGCGGTAGATTATATGGCATTAACACAATTGGCCAAATGCTATAGCTAATGGTCATTGTTCGAAACAGATTAAACCCATCAAAAGCCAAACCAAGTCTAACATTGCGACTATCTTCAGCGAATTTTGGATGTTGTTCATCAAAAGATTGCCAAGCCAATGAATTAGCAAGGTGCCTCATTATACCATCCTTTGTTCTACCTTCTTCATGCCACCTCATTAACAATGCTGTTTTGTTAGACATAAACAATCTTTGTAATCTTGAAATCAAAGGTAAGTGTCGTACTTGTTTAGAAGCGACTTTTTTCACCTTCGTTATATCGTCGTTCATGTGCACCTCGTATTCTTTGTACCTTGACGCCCCACAAAAAGCACTTTTGTTCAACTTTGATGCATCTTTCCAAAAGAGCATACAATTATTAGGGCATGCATTGTACTTATAGTACTTAAAACCTAAATCCTCACTCAATTTCTTAGCCTCCTGATACGATCATGGCAATGACACTCTTTATGAGAATGCCTCATTCAACAACTCAAGCAACATATCAAATATTTTATCCGACAACCCACCCAATACCTTCAAGTGTTGTAAGCGAACAATAAACGATAATGGCATGAAGTTCTTACAACCAGGCCATAACTCTGTTTCTGCCTTCTCCAACAATTCATAGAATCTCGTAACTTCTTCACTACTTCCAACATTGTGTCTGGGAACTCCATGTGCATCTTGTATCATTCCCACCATATCATCTCCAATATTACATTCCTGATCTTGAAATTCTTCTCGACTATGACGAGGCACATATAGCTCTCCATGAACCATCCATATTATGTAATTAGTGTCAAACCCATTCAGAATAAGGTGTTTCTCCACAACATCTCGTTTAGGAAAATATATGTTAACACATTTAATATACAGACAATATACGCTTGCCCCAGGAGGCTTGTGTCTATAGGCAAACTGAAGGAAATCCTGAATTCCTTATTCGTATCGAGGATCTAGCCTGTTCGATATCTAAACAGTCTTTACTCTTTAGGATTTTAAATGCCCAAGTTTCATTCCTATTTAAAGCTTTCAAATGCAGTTCACTAATTTCTTCTGCTTGGGCTGAGAAACAAAATCTTAAGCATTTTAATGTGTAGAAAAAGATGAAAGGAAGGAACAAATAATGTAATGCAGAAATTGTGTTTCAGTTGATGTACACAAATGATTAGGGCTTAATTTTTTAATTTATCCAACAATGTGAGATACCATATTTACTTCCTGTTACATCCACTTTTCAAATTTATGCTTTTGGAGAGAAACTCTCGCATATCTTCCATACATCCTTTAATAGATCGATGCAAATCTTGAGAAATTAGTGTAGTTTAATAAATATTTAAAATTCGAGTAATATGATAAAAAAAGTTCTCAAATGAAAAGGCAAACCTTATTTGGGGAAAATCCCAAATGAGGCTATAAACGAGTCATGTATGAGCCCATAACTTAGTACTTAATATAACTAAATAAATGAGTCTAAATCGAATTAAAATCACTCAAGAGAAAGGCTCTTTTGAAGTTACCTCTACTGCTATATAATGACATAGAGCCTTGTGACCCAAAATCACTCCATTTAGGTGTTATATCATTACCTTCAATTATGAATTTCCATTGAATAATCCCAAGGCATTTTCGTTGAACAATAATTGTTTCATTTTTATATTAAAATGAAACAGTACATGATGAATTAGTGGGAAGCCTCGTCATTTGGTAATGCTGCTAATGCAAGTTATATTCTGAGACTTTGAAGGAGAACATTAAACCGTGGTCTAAACTATTGACAAGTCAAAGCCATCTGATTGCGTAAGACGAAGAACAATCCACCCACTAATCACATTTTCCTAATCAATCAATAGACTAATTAATTTGGTTTACCCACCAGTAATGACACCAAAAAAAAAAAAAACAGTAATAGTTACCATACCAAATGGAGCAACAAGTAGCAGCGATCGAGCGAGACCAGAGCAAGGGCCGCGAGTGAGCAAGAGTGACCGAGAGGCAGTCAGGCAGCATGGACGAGCGGGACTGAGAGTGAGCGAGTGAGGGTGAGGGCGAGGGCGAGCATGACTGAGAGTGAGTGAGCGAGCCAGGGAGAGGGCAAGAGCGACTGAGAGTGAGCGAGTGAGGGCAAGTGAAACTCAGCGACGAGAGCGAGTAAGAGAGACACAGTGAGGCACGAGCGAGAGAAGGTTAGGGTTTGTAGAGGGGAATTTTGGAAAAGAAGGGGTGAGAGGAACATTTGGGTGTGGGCCGGGGATGTTATATATAAGTCATATCCCCGGCGATTTCAAAATCGCCGAAGATGTGTATGACATAGCCGGCAGTTTACGAAATCACCGGGGATTATGGTGTTTTCCCGACAGTTGTTCAAACTGTCGGGAAAATTTCGCCGACAATACCGCTTCTTCTTGTAGTGTCTTATTGTTGAAATCTTGTATTTCCTAGCTTGTTGTGCTAGAGGACTTGCTCTTTGAATCAAGGGGTTGTAATTACCTAGTTAGGTGCTAGAGGGCTTTCTTTTATAAGTAAGAGGTTTGTAATTTTCTAGTCTTCAACTAGAGGGCCTACTTAGTTAACTAGGAGGTTTTAGTGGATTGTTTGCAAAATCCTTAGTGAGAAGCTAAGGTAGTGGATTAGGTTTGGGTTAAACCGAACTAGTATAAATCCTTATGTTCTCTTGTGCTTGTGTTCTTTGATCTATTTATGTTTCCAAGCATTTCATTATTCCTCACTTGGTTCACATATTTATCTTTGTAAATTTACATTTGTCATTTTATATGCTTTACGTTTTAAATCACTAAAACCTCAAATTGCATCAAAAAGTTTTTCAAGTTCTATCAAGTTTTTAAATTACCCAATTCACCCCCCTCTTGGGTGTGTGCCATAGGATTTTAAACCTATCAATTGGTAGATTTGTTTGCTAGAGCAAATAAATACATAGTCCATACGGAGGTAATGAGGATAGTGGGAATAGATGAAGACAAGGAGTGAAAAAGAAAGACATGAGACGTTGAAGAAAACCTTAATTGATGATAAGAGAGGGCCCAAAGACTAGATGATGCCGGGCTCCAATTTAATCATTATGCCCGAATCACCCAACCATGATCAACCATACTAGCTGCCATAGAGGGGTCAAGACTTATCAGACTTCTAAAAAAGGCAAATCCACCTATAAGGAAGAACCAAGATGAGTATTGCAAATGCCATAAAACTGGTGGCCATTCCACCAATCAATGCTAAGAGTTAAAAAATCAAATTGAGATGCTTATCCGGGAAAGACATTTATAAAAATATGTACAAGAAAAAGAGGGGAACGATGGGGAGCCACAAAGAAGGAAAGAAAGGCCTAAAGGGTAGGAGAGGCTTAATCAGAGGCAGCAAGAGAGAGAGAGGGACTACAGACAAAATCCACCTCTTGATAATGAGCTAACTAATTAAACTACACATGTCATATCGGGTGGCAAAACTTTGGTTGGTTACAACTCCTTTTCCCGAAAGGCCTATGCCCGTCGGCTTACCAAGTCGCTCTATAATGGAGACTAGAGAGAATGAAGAGCTCGTTACGTTCACACCAACTGACAAGGGAGACATAATCATCCCACATGATGACCCGATGGTAATTTTAGCCATCATTGCAAAACATCCCATCGGGAGAATTTTAGTGGACAGTGGTAGCTCGGTGAACCATATTTATTAGAACTGCTTTGAGTATATGCGAATTGTGCATAATCAACTAAAAAACGTCTCTTCTCCTTTATATAGTTTCATTGGAGAGACCATCCTAGTGGATAATTCAATCCAATTGCCAATCACATTAGGCTCTAATCCTTAGAGCATAACATGATAATCCAACTTTATGGTGGTTAAAGCCACCTCAGTTACATACAATGTGATTTTGGGTCGCCCCCTACTTAATGACATAAAGGTTGTTGTCTCCTCCTTCTATCTATTGATGAAGTTTCCTACCCCTCGGGGTGTGGGACAAGTCCGAAGAGAGTAGCGAAAGGCACACGCTTGTTATGTGTAATCCATGAAAGGGAAGAAGAGTGAAGAGACTTTATCCATTGCCAGGCAAGCTTTGCAAAACTAACAACCCTTAAATCTTAAGTTGTATTGTTTTCCTCATATAAATTGCATGCATGGCAATTGTCAATAATGTGAGCCCAAAGCAGGATTATGGATGTAGGCACATTTGGCCGAACCACATAAAAAATGCTTGTACTCACTCGTGCAAATATATTATCATTATTGTGTCCATTAATATCTGTCTATCTCATCTGTCAAGATAAAAGGAAAGGTCAATCAAAAGTTCTTTTCATACAACAAGATCGTTGTCTCGCTTATAGCTATACAACAAGGGAAAAACAAAAGGTCAGTTGCCCTACTCATAGTCGGTAATAAGGAAGTCAACAAGCTCGTTGCCCCGCATTTAGCTCAACAATGACGAAAAACAAAAAGGCCCGTAGTCTAGCTTACAACCTGGCAACGAGGTAAACACAAAAAGACACATTGTCCTACTAACATCTTGAAAACAAGGTAAAAAAGAAAGGCATGTTACCCTGCTTATAGCCCTACAATGAGATGAAAAATCCAAGGCCTGTTATCCTGCTTGTAGCCCGACAACAAGGTGAAAAATCCAAGGCCCGCTACCTTGATTAGATCCCGACAACGAGGTAAATGCAAAAAGGCCTGTTGTCTTGCTTAAAACCCAGTAATGAGGTAAACACAAAAGGACCCGTTATCCCACTAACAACTCAACAATGAGGTAAAAATGAAAGGTTTGGTGTCTTGCTAACAACCCGACAACAAGGTAAACACAAAAAGACCTGTTATCCAAACTAGTGTATGATATGGATAACTATGGCTAGCCCATTCGAGCCATACAAGGAAAGCTAGCAGGTCAAACCTAGGTGAAGAATCATAACCTGCTTCCCAAGCACATTCTTCAAGCCTTCGTTGGTCTTCGAATCTTGTCTTCAACTTGGCTCTATCTCTTGTTCTTCATACAAACTACAACTATCACTATTCTACTCTATTATACATACATTACATTAAATCAGAAACCTCGAGTTACATTCGGGGGGGAGTGAGACGAGAAAAGAATGTATATAAGAGTACAAGAGAGGCAGGACATGCAACCTCTATTTCAAAAACCAAACTTACAAGCATTCATTCCCAACATAAAATAAATGGTTGATTCGATCCATACCATACACCCATGCAATCAATCTCATTGAAATGTTTTCAATAAATAAAAATTTGTATAATTTTTGAAAAACAAAACATTTCAATTGTATTTGGACTTGGACTCTATCCATTAGTCTAACTAACAAGGCTCAATAGGTCTTGGATCAACCAATGCATGTTAAACATGCACTAACAGCCCAATAATCAACAAAACACTCAATTAATGGCCCCGACCCATTTCAATCACCACCCATAGGTGTCATACACTCATGGATCAAATCAAAAAAGCCTAAAGATGCCAAACAATTAGGTCGGGCTAACCCAAGGGCACAAAATGCATTGGGCCACCGACGGGTCAGCCCGGGACCTTGTCGTGCACCTCGAGGAAAGGCCAAACCACCTTCGAGGCAGCGTGTGGGGTGGGGGATGGGTGCATGGTTGCTAGCCATGCTTATCACACAGGTTGCCAACTTGTGGGGCTCTAGGGCTACATATGGCACGCGTAGGCCTCACTTGGCACAGGCCGCGGGGGCTGCTTGGCCAGGCCCTCCACGTACGTGGGCCCTCCAGTGTATTTGTATGCACTCACATCCCTATTTTGCCTCTTTTGTGTCACACATGATCCTTTTTCCCTTTAAGAAGAAACGTTTTGCAATCCAAAAAATATAAACACAATAATATTTATTTATTTCGCAAATATTAACATAATCGAATTCGTAAGTAAGGAATTGAAAGATCTCGACGATGGCTCTGATACCACTGAAAGTAAAGCAAGATCGCTACGGGGCAAGCAACGTAGTTCAAAAATTTTGAACCTTACCCCAATCCCAACGATTAGATCAACGTTGAAATCAAAACATTCACATACAATTCAATCTAACCTTCAGATTTCTGAGTCGTTTGCAGATTGGAGTCGTCCAAGCGTTCGACTATTGTTGTTACCAAAAATACAATAATTAAATTTTATGAAGTGAGATCTACTTGAGCTCGGTGTCTAGTGAAGTAAGGTTGACGCAAGGAAGCTTGCCACAAGGAGGTTTGCCACAAGGCTCTCACCACAAGGATCTTGCCACAAGGATGCTTGCCTTAAGGATCTTCCCACAAAGATCTCACCACAAGGACTTAGCTGCAAGGATCTCACCACAAGGACTTCGTCGCACGGATCTTGCCACAAGGACTTTGCTGCAAGGATCTCGCCACTAGGACTTCGCCGCACGGATCTTGCCACAAGGACTTCGCTGCAAGGATCTCGCCACAAGGACTTTGCTGCACGAATCTTGCCATAAGGATCTCACCATAAGGTAATCGTTGTAAGAATCTCTCCATAAGGATCTCACCACAAGGCTATCACCGCAAGGATCTTACCACAAGGATCTCGCCAAGAGGCTATCACTACAAGGATCTCTCCACAAGGACTTCGCTGCAAGGATCTTACCACAAGGACTTCGCTGTAAGGATCTCGCCATGAGGACTTCGCTACAAGGATCTTGCCACAAAGCTCTCGCCACAAGGACTTCGTTGCAAGGATCTCGCCACAAGGACTTTGCTACAAGGATCTTTGCCACAAGGCTATCGCCACGAGGACTTCGTCGCAAGGATCTTACCACAAGGATCTCGCCACAAGGACTTCACTTTAAGGATTTCACCTTAAGGGTCTTTGTCACAGGGATTTCACCTCAAGGGTCTCGCCTTAAGGGTCTTCGTCGCAAGAATATTTCCCTGTTGATACTCCAAAATTGGTTAGAAGGCTCGCAGGAATCCTCGCCCGCAATGACCCTCCAATGTCTAAGTCAGTGTTAGATGGAGATAATTGTTCGCGAAAACAGTAAAAATGTAGTCAATGTGTCAAAATTTTATCGAATTTCAGAGTCCCTTTCAATGTCCTATAGCTGGGTATTTATAGGGCGCACTTCTCAAGGATTCCTAGTGTTGACATGTGTTACTAGTTGAGTGGGGAGTCTTGATCTTAATGGGAAGAAACTCTTGCAACAAGCCTCCTTGTCGCGAGACCATATGCCTTGCCTTGCTGTCGTAAGACACTTGCCACAAGGCCCTTGCCGCAAGGCTTCCATGGCCGCAAGCCTCCTTGCCGCGAGGCTCCCCTGGCCACAACTCCCCTTGCCGCAAGCTCGCCACAAGCCTGCTTGTAGTGAGGCTCCCTTGGCCGCAAGCTTTATCGTGAGGTTCCCATGGCCGCAACTCCTTTCTCTGTAAGCCTCCTTGCCACAAGCTTTCCACAGGCCTCTTTGTCGCGAGGCTCCTGTGGCGGCAAGCCTTGCCACGAGGTTCCCATGACCGCAACCCTTCTTGCCATGAGGCTCTCTTACCGCAACTCCTCTTATCGCAAGCTTGCAGCAAGACTTCGGCTTCAATTCTACATGCCACGAGCCTTTCTTTTCCACTAGCCACTTGTTACTGAGAGGCCATGTTGAGGTAAGGCCCTTCATGTTACAAGCCATTGTCGTGAGCCCTATCGTTGTCGCGAGCCTCCACTTGGCCATGTAGGAGCTCACTATTGTGATGATCTGTCCTCAAGCACACTACTGCAAAGTCTTGTTTAGGGATTATTTTGCTTCAAAAGATCCCCTCTTTTGCAGGCGGTACAAAATTGCCCCCCCACTTTTCTTTTTTGCCTTGAGGTGAAATGGAAGAGTAGGAAAATTTCCTAAACCATTGCCAATCTTTTAAGATGGGAAGGTCCTTGTCGCTTTACCAAGCTAATAGGTGGAATAGAGGGCTAATCGTGTTGACAAAAGGATTATGTGAATCGCGTTGTCAAGCCGATAGGCAAGAAAATGGGTCAATCGTATTAACAAAGGGATTGTGCGAACCGCGTTACCGAGCCGTTAGGCGGGACAACGGGCCAATCGTTTGGGAGAAGGGATTGTGCCAACCTCGTTGTCGAGCCGTTAGGTGGGATAACAAGCCAATCATTTTTGAGGGAACGATTGTGCGAACTGCGTTGTCGGGCCGTTAGGTAAGACAACGGGCCAATCATTTTCGAGGGGGCAATTGTACGAACCGCTTTTCCATGTCGTTAAGCGGTACAATGGGCCAATCATTTTTTAGGGAGCAATTGTGTGAACCGCTTTACCGGGCCGTTAGGCGGGACAATGGGCCAATCATTTTTGAGGGAGCGATTGTGCGAACAGCGTTGTCGGGCCATTAGGCAGGACAATAGGCCAATTGTTTGGATGAAGGGATTGTGCGAACCGCATTATCGGGCCATTAGGAAGGACAACGGGCAAATCATTTTCGAGGGGACGATTATGTGAACCACATTGTCGGGTCGTTAGGCGGGACAAGGGGCCAATCATTTTCGAGGGAGCGATTGTGAGAATCGCATTGTCGTGCCCTTAGGCAGGACAACGGGCAAATCATTTAGATGAAGGGATTGTTCCTAGGCCCTGGAAAATATAATAGAGAATGCACAGAAAGTAGTGATGTATTGCATTCAAGAGTATAAGCATCTTCTTTTTTTACATGGCTCGATTGCACATGCCTAGGTCCATAATCCCGCCTGGGGCTTACATTGATGTGTAAATTTAAAGTGTGCTACTCAAAATGAAAGAAACATTACAATTTTTTAAAGTTTGCCAATCAATCCTGCGAGGTTAGTTTGGCGATGGCGGAAGTCTTTTCATTCTTTTTTCTCTTTGTGGACGACATGTAGCAAGTGCGTGCTTGTCGGTGGTCTCCTCGAATTTTCCCTATGCCCGAAGGAGTAGGAAACTTCATCAATAGATAGCAAGAGGAGACTATGGCCCTAACGTCATTGAGTAGGGGGCAACCTAGGATCGCATTGTATGCAGACGAGATGGTTTTGACTACCATGATGTTGGCTTGCCGCATTACGTTCTGAGGTCCGGAGCCCATTGTGATAGGTAGTCAAATTGACCCCACTACTGGAACTGTCTCTCCCGTGAAGCTATATAAGGGTGAGGAAACTCGTTTGAGTTTGTCATGGGCAATACTCATCTACTCGAAGCAATTCCAATAGATTAGGCTGACAAAATTGTCACTGTCTACTAGGACTCTCCCAATGGAATGCTTAGCGATGACAACTGAAATTACCATCGGATCATCATGTGGGAGAATTACATCTCCCTGGTCATTTGGGGTGAAGGTAATGGGGTCTTGATTTTCCTTAATCTCCCCCCCCCCCATCGTCAACTTGGTAGGCTAGGTAGGCATAGGCCTTCCGGGAAGAAGAGTTGTCTCCAGCTAAAGTTTCGCCACCTGAGATGACTTGTATGGCCTGTTGTGTTGGTTCATTATCCAGGGGATTCTGTACATGGTCTCTCCTTCTCTCTTGCTAACCATGGTTGCGTGTTTCTTGTCCTTCGAGCCTTTCTCTCCTTCTTGGCGGTTCCCTATCATTTTACTCATCATTTCGCTCATACTGCTGTAAGTGCCTTTCTTGAATGAGCTTCTCAATTTTATCTTTTTCTCTCTCCCCCATAGTCACCCAAACTTCTTTCTCTCTCTCTCACCCGTTCTCTCCACCGCCGTCGTCGTCACCCCGCCACCGCTGCTCACACTTTTGTAGCTTATAGTCATTGCCCACCGTTACCCGCCCTCGCATCGTCGTGGTCCCTCCCTTCCCGGCTCGCACAACCGTCGCCCCCACCACTGACCATAGACCACACAGTTGCCCCCCATCCCCGTCGTCGCCTCAATCCGCTAGCATCCCCTACTCGCGAGGTTCAGCCATGGCCACCCTTTCCCTCTTCCTCTACATATGCTCTCTCTCTCTCTCCCTCCCCCATATATATCTGTTTTTGTGTGTGTTTTTATTCACCCATTTTCTTTCTCTCCCCCTCATAGCTGCCCAAACTTCACCCGTTCTCTCTCTCTCTCTCTCTCTCTCTCTCTCTCTCTCTCTCTCTCTCACCTACCATTTTTGTGTGATTTTTGTGTATGTGTCTGTATATTTGAATGACGAGTAGAGCCAGATCCAGCTACCAGCAGCGACAATGGCGACTACGTCTCCCTCCTCCAGCATCCAGCGATCGGCCGTTGTCGAGAGCTCACGCTTCGTCATGCTTCCCTCTCCAGGTTTCCATCTCTACCATTCTCAAGTTTTTGTATATATATTCTGTTTCTGGCTTTGTTTTTTTATCTCCATATGCAAAATCTATGCGCGTTTTTGTCTATCCACGTCTCTGATTGGAAGAGAATGTTTTTAAGGTTCGAAGAAAAACTATCTTTATATGTAGAATCTAGGCGCGTTTTCATGTATGTACGACTCAGTGATAGTTTTCGCATATTAGTTAATGGGTATATGGTGATTTGTGGATTTTAGCTTCTCCATATGTTGCTCGCACAAAATTTTGTGATCGATTTGTGTCCTGTGGGTAAAATGACAAAGTTCACAGAATAGGTTACACGGAAAATATTTCTATTTTTTGAGGTGATAATCTAAGTTGTTGTTGATCTGAACGATGCATGTCCTGGAAAAATAGATGGAGTATTCTTAAGGATACAAATTTTGAAAATTTTGTAAGAATAAGTAAAAGATCTTAAGAAATTAACACCAATCTTCGTAAGCACTCTCACATGAATTTGTTGCGATCCAGATTACAAGTAGGCATTGTTGGACCAAATCATTAAAACTTTGAAGTTCATAATATTAGATCAACTTAGATTTTGGACTTTGTGATAATGCGGCACCGTAGTGGAGGATAATTGTCAGTATGAGTATTTTATATCCATTTGTAACAATCTGTTGGGCTATTGAGGATAATTGTCACACTGTCGGAGGCATTTCATAATTGCAAGTTTTTTTCCCATTTCGTTTTTCAATTCTAATTTGTATTATTTGATTCTAGTTGAATTCAGTTCATTCACTAACTTCATCTGAGTGTTATTTCATGTGTCAACTCTAGATTTTTGGAGTAAACTAATTTTTTAATTACATGTAAAAATGGGACTAGAAGTTTAGCTTATGGTATCTATCTGTTGCTAGGGTATGAAATTATATGAGGAATGCATATTTATCCGCTAAATAGATTTCTGTAAATGTCCAAGTTGCTTCCATAATCATTGATTTCTTTTTATGATACAGACCACCTATTTTTTGTTTTTGTTTTCAGTCAATGAGAAGAAGATCTGCATTTTTTTTGAAATTTCTTTTCCATCTGAGAGTTAAAGTTTCCAAGAAAATAAAAATAATAACACCACAATGAATCATAGTGGTGCTCTATATATGTAGTTTGTATTTTCCATGGGATTACCTGCCAACTGAAGGAACCTGGTGTCTATGGTGGCCACTGTGGAAACCGGAAGGGAAGGTACGGACGGCCCTAAACTCTTTTTTTTTTTTAATTAATTATTGGACTAAGTCTCCGTACCGTACCATACCATACTATACATGGTTCTTTTTCTTTCTTTTGTGGCTGTCTTTTTGAATTTTCTCCCTCTCAGATTTGGTTGCTAATACTGTTTGCTTAGTTGTAATTAATTGTATTATTATATCTCCAAAAAGGAAACTTCCTAGAACTTTTCAAATTATTTATTTATTTATTTTAAATTTGATTATGCAAGTTCTAATTTTTGAGTAAATAAACTTAATTACTCAAAAAGAGGGTCTCCAAACATCCTAATCAAAATTGGCATGCATGCTCATGGGGGTTGAGAATAGACTTTAATTATTTGCATGCCTGGAGGATGACAATTAACATTCAAGTGGTTAATTATATATATAGTAATTACATTACATGTTGTGTGGGTACAACTGCCTTAATTTGTTTCTATTCTTCCATTCAAATTAATTGCTTCTCCTTGATAAGGAATATGCCATGAAAGCTACACTACTCCCATTTAGAACAGGAACAGGCGTGCTAATATGCCATGCCATTCATTAACGTGGTTGCAACTTTAAGTTAACTCAGTTGGGTTTGGGTTAGATGATGATGATGATGATGTGTAGCTTTCAGGTGTTGGTAAGGAAGAAGATCTATTATTCACTCCAAACCTTCAAGACTCAGTGCCCCTTCTAATTAATAAATAAATATGCTCTTTATCTGATGCATATAATAGGTGGTGTTAAAAAGAAGCGCAATTTAACTTATAGGTTGTTTTAGGAGTTCAGAGGAATTTGATGTTTACATGGCTTGAATTTTGTATGGATGAACACAGATCTAACTCTCCGCTGATTGGATCTAAATTTTTGATATGTGAAATTGCCATTAATGCATATATTTTATCTTCTAGATTTGTAGTTTGTTTTAGGAGTTAAGAAGAATCTAATGTTCACAGTCTTGAATGTTGTGTCATTGTATGGATGGGTGCAGATTTTGTTTTGATGATTGAGTGTCTTCTTCTTCTGCCTCCCAACTCAAGCCATTGGTTAAGAATTTTAATTAGTCGGAGTCTGCTCCTGATTATTCTCAAGGTTACTTTCCCCCCCCCCCCCCCCCCTTTTCAAGGGTTTCTTTTTCTTCGTTTATAATTGATTGCCATTTACTCTGTTTTCAGTCATATTCGTTTTATTTTCTGATTCAAGCTTATTGTTGGGTTATGTCAATTGTTTGATCAGATTATTCTCTCTTTTTTGTTGCCAGCTGGAGAAGGTTTAGTATTTGAATTTAAAAAAAAATGAAATAATACCCAATGACTAATTGTTTCCTTATGAATGGGATTACAGTTTTCATGGGCATTATATAATCTTCTTCTTTTTGTTTTTTAAGTTTTTGTCAGTTTTGGTTTTTGTATGTGATGTGCCATACGTTGATGAGATGAGATTATGTTGTTGATAATGCAGAAGATGTGCATTTGGGGTTGCACATCAGATGTACAAGGCTAGAAATTATAAGCAAGCTCTGGAGCACTACAGTGCTGTTTATGAGAGTAACCCATTGCATTTATATTATCAGGTCTCTACCTTCTGCATTTTTAATTAGTTTCAAAAACCCAATTTCATTTTTTCATGGTGTTGCCTAAGTTCTAGAAAGTGATCGCCTTCTTTTCTTCAATTTTTTTTCAATCTTTTTACACAATGCTCTTTCTCAATATTCCATTTAGTTTGCTCGGACAATAGTTTCTAATGTAATTTATTGTTCATTCAATAACGAAAAAGTATAAATGAAAACCTTATATGTGCAACCCACTATGTGGATAGATGTTTATGTATGGAGAGAGGGAGAGGGAGAGAAAGGGTTCAGTAGAGAACTAACAAACAAAAGCAGCAGGCCATTAAGTACCAGTTAGCCTCAAGTAAGAGAGCTAAAACTAATGTTGTTGTCAATCTTCAATTTTTAACACACAACTACTTCTTATATATAGATTCTTTGAGAGTGTAATATTTTATTCATTCCTATCCTGAGATTAAATTGACAATTTTTTGATCTCTGAATTTTTTATTTTTCTTCTCTTTCAGCTACGGTATTTCAAAATGTGCATTGCTAAAAATGAGGAAGCACTTAGAATTGAGCCACACATTTTGGAGAGTGCTATGGAAATATGTCAAATGCTTTGAAGGTAGTGTTATACCTCATATAAGTGCTATTATGCTCCATACAAATAGACTGAGTTGTTTTTATTATAAAACGTTAACAAGTATACAATAACTTTACTTGCTTTTATATTTTGATTTGCAATATTGGTGAACATTATAAATCTTATATATTTATTTCTTATTTGAGTTTTGTAGAGCATTTTAACATAATACGTATAAATTATAACTGCATTTTAATCTTAATAATATTTATACCGTGCCTTTAGGCACGGGTATACGCTAGTACATATACATAGTGGCCCACTTCTCTCTATTATATCCCACAATTTTGACATTTCAACCCCTATGCTTTTTACTTTTCAACACACAACAAATTTCATTTATTTTAACCTTTCTCCCCTTATATCTTTTTAATCCCATTGACCAAAATATAATAAAACACAACACACTTAAAATGATGATAAAACATTCTAAATCCACTAATGAGTTGTTACAGACATTGGTTGTCTCAAGGCCAAAGACTCTTGTAGTGGTATGGATTCAATGCCTTGAAGTATTGCAATGACTGCCATGCTGACATGTAGGTCTCGTATTTTAAAGTGGTGTTTTTGAATCGATCCACATATTACCTTAGAGTTTCCTTATTTCCTTGTCGAATGCTGAGTAGATACGCGGGGTCCTTCTTTCGTTGGCAATTTATGACAAAAGCCTTTAGAAATTCTTTCCCTAGCTTTTGGAAAGATGAGATAGACCCTTCACTGAGACCATTGAACCAAACTTGAGCAAGATCAGTTAAGGTTGATGAAAAGGCTTAGCACATAATGGAATCTTCCCAACCATGGAGCATCATAGCAGATTCATAGTTTTGCATATGGTCATACGGATCCATCTTGCCAAAGTACGAGTTGACTTAGGGCATTTTGAATTTTGGAGGGAGTGATTTTTACATGATTTCTGGAGTGAACGGTGTTTTCATTCCGTCTAAATCTTCTTCTACAACCACTAATTTCTTTTGTTTTAGGTCTTGCTCCACTATTCTTTTCATATCCTCAACGTCCTGAGCAATAAGATTGATTGATTTGGTTGATGCTTAGAAGCTACCCCTGGGGCGATACTTTTGACTACTTCATGATATTTTTCATCACGGGGGATGAGAACTTTCTCTTTTTGGATTGGTGCTCCCCTCAGTTGGTTTAAATGGTCTCAGGAGTTTTCATGGGGTGCAGTTTCTCGAAGTGGTTGTTGCATAGTGTTAAGTAAGTTCGAGGAATTGGAAATCAGTAGAGAATTTAGCTAATTAACTATTGAATCAATGGAATGGAGTACCCCAAAACGTAAATATCTAAGGAAAAAGGTAAGTCATTGATGAGTATCTCAAGACGAGATTTATGACATTGGAATAAATTAG
The DNA here is from genome assembly GCF_014633365.1 of Diospyros lotus. Lineage (NCBI taxonomy): Eukaryota > Viridiplantae > Streptophyta > Magnoliopsida > Ericales > Ebenaceae > Diospyros > Diospyros lotus. The sequence continues at coordinate 15,804,864 of NC_068348.1, read as the reverse complement.
GACAGAGATAGTTTTCGATATAGTTAAGTTATAGCTTGAAAGACCGAATGATGATAAAAGATTTATGGGAAGTCAACGGAACTCTAAGAAGATTCATATCTTACATAAGAAACAATTCTTAAGTAGTTTCAGGATGAAACAAAAAGGGTTATGATCAAAACATCTATTCAGGTCAAAGTGTAATTTTTAATTTTATATGAAAAGGGGTTGAAAATGATTTTTTTTTCTTTAAAATTGTTGGGCCAATTGAGAAGTATGGGACTTAGGGGTTCAAGTGGTAAAATATCAAAGTTTGAGAACTTGAAATAAAAGCCAAAATAGTATTTGGAAGAAGATTGGGGTATTAACGTAAATAAATCACCTTGGATTTCAAAAGTTATTCCAACATAGATTTGAATCACCTTGGATTTCAAAATTTATTCCAATATAGATTTGAATCACTTTAGATTTCAAAATTCATTCTAATATAGTTTTAAATCATTTTGGAGTTCAAACAACATTCCAATATAGTTTTATGATTTTATATTTTTTTAAAAAAAATTATTATATTACATTTCAAATACAAAAATTCTAGTATCCATATCATTTACTATTTTCAAAAACACTCTTCAAATAAAATTTTTAAAATACTCAATTCATCCGCCACTAAGTCTGTGACGCTAAATAAACAAAAGTTATCTGTCATTTAGTAGAGACGAATATATTACCGTCTCTAAATCTTGGTCACTAATTATGATTTTCTTTACAGAGTTGCCGTCAGATTTACGCCACGTATCCTTTACTGATTGGTGTACCCGTCTCACTCGATTGAACCACATGACGCCTTGGGATTGATTGGAAGACTGATTATGTAACCCATCAATAACTAATAATTTATATTTCAATTTTACTCTCACTTTTACTTTTTCTAAGATTTTGTGGGCTGGGCCCACACCCACTCCACCTCCAAAGAAAATCAATCATTATGCTTCGCTTTCAGACTCCATTATTGGAGCGGCCAGTCGTCTTTCACGTGCTAATCTCATCATCAGAGATCTCACCCCACTTTAAATAAAATTTATATTTTTAATTTAAAATAAAATTAATCCAGATCTTTCCCATTTACATTTTCGTAATCTCATAATTACAAGATTTATAGTAAGTATATCACTTAATAAATTATGATAAATATTATGACAATAATGTAAGTAATTGATATGACTTATTTTTATACATATTTTTATTTAATTTTAAATTTAAATTTATGTTATTTTTTTCCTACTTAAAGTGTGAGTTTTTATGAATTTTATATATTTTGAATATATTTTTGTAAGAAACAAGTAAATAAATTAAATTTAAAGAATTGAAGTTTAAATAAGATAATTTAAATTAATATTATAATACATTTGAAGATTAATTTAAAGTGAAGATTAATAAAAAAAAAAAGAAATTCTCGAGAAGCAAGAAGACATCAAAGCAAAGGAGCACATTGAAGGAAATGATACAGATAAGGAAGAAATCAAATAATATTAAATTAGATAAAGATTGAGATTAAGATGGAGATTAAAGGAATAAAAAATTAAAAGAGAAAGATTGAGATTGGGAAAAAAAGATTTAAATTGTAATTTAGGAGATTAAAATGGCTTATAATATAAAATTGGATAAGCAAGAGGTTGCCCATAAGGGTGTGCAATCGGTTATAACCGAACCGAATTGCCCAAAAATTTCTAACCGAACCGAACCGACAATAGCCGAACATGAAACCAAAACGATTTTCCAAGTCCCCAATCAGATTTTCCAAAACAAATGAACAAGAATCATAAATAATCAGAGAGTTTCCCAATTGAAATTTTCTAGAACAAGCGAACAATAATCACTGAATCAGAAGAAATAAGCGTACCTTTGAGTCTTTGACGCAAGAATTGATGAGCTTCGAAGTGCTTGGGAAGAAAAAGGGCTTGGTCGGCGAGTTTCGAAGCGCACGTCGCCGTCGTCGATTGCCCCTCTACCACTTCTACAGCCACCACCGCTAGCGCCGCTGCCATGGCCCAGATCTTGGAATAGCCCTCGTCGATCATCCAAGCACAAGGAAAAGAAGAACCGAAGGCGAGGGATGGTGGGATGAGGGTTAGGGTTCGATTCGGTCGGGTGTAGGTTTCGTGTTTTGGGGCCGTCGAAATCGATCTCGTAGTCTCGCCTGCGAGTGGGAGGGTGGGGGGAGATAAAGAGAGAGAGAGAGAGAGAGAGAAGGGGGGTGCGGTTATGCCTTCAGCAACACACGAACTCGCTGCTCGCAGGCGAGGGTGGGGAAGATAAATAGAGAGAAGAGAGAGAGAGAATGAGGGTGCGGTTATGCCTTCAGCAACACACGAACTCGCTGCTTGCAGGCGAGGGTGGGAGAGATAAATAGAGAGAAGAGAGAGAGAGAGAGAGTGAGAAGGGGGGAGAGTACGAGTATCAGTCGGGTTGGGTGTGGCCCATGTGGGTTCCGTGTTTGGGGGGGGGGCAACTCACAGTTCACGGTTAGGGGAGAGTGGGGGCTCAACTCACGGTTAGTTCGTTTAACCGAACTAACCAAAAATTTAGAATATTGTAAACCGAATTGAACCATTTTATAAAAAAAAATCGAACCGAAGTAACCGAACTAAATAATTTCTTCAAAAAAATCAAACTGAACCGACCAATTTAGTCAGTTCGGTTCGGTTAGTTCGGTTTATCCGAATTTCTGCTCACCCTTAGTTGCCCAATTGAAACTGGAATTGGAGAAGAGGCAGCATATTCAGGGCCGCCGTGCATCTATATATATAATATTATAAATTTTAATATTATATATATATGTCCTAGGCACTGGGTTAGGATAGAGATGGGAAATGGGCGGACCGGGTTGGGCTTGACCTGCATCCCGCTTGGCCTACCCATTTGATAGGTCGAGCCGAATTTAGCCCACGAGGGAGAAGGTTGCACCGAGCTAGGTTAGGGAAATGGAAACTTGGGTCCGACACAGCCCTGTGGCCTTTAATAAATGGGCCAAAGTAGGCCGGGCCGAGCCATGGGCCTGCTGGGCCGGCCTGTGGGCCTGGCTATCTGGGCTGGCCCGTGAGTCATTTATTTTTAAATTTTTTAAATATTTTTTTATTTTTTTCTCAAACGTAACTAATATTTTTTAAAATATGTTTATTAATGTTTACTTATAATTTTGATGTTTGTAAAATTATGTTTACTGTAAACATAATTTTACAAACATAATGTTTACAAACATTACACTAAAATTATGTTTAATAATTTTACAAACATAATAAATATTATGTTTACAAATATTACAATAAAATTATGTTTACAAGAAATATAATTTTTAATTATTATGTTTATAATTATTAATTACAAACATAATTTTTTAAATATTTTTTGGTGGACAGGGTTGGGCCAATTGGTGGGCCACATATTGCTGGCTCAGCACGACCCTCATTTTGCTGGGTTGGCTGGCCCGGCCCGGCCCGGCCCGTTTGCTACAATAATGGGCCGGCCTATGAGGTGGGCTGACCGGCCCATTTCCCATCTCTAGGTTAGGAGCAAGGCGACCGAAGATGGATGAAAGCAGGGCGAGGTTGTAACAATAGGGCAATCCGTTGATTCAAATCCAGCGATTCAGATATGGGCAATGAGCTTCTTGTTGTTCTTCTGTTGTATTTAATTAATTTTTTTATGCTTCAACTATTAATTTAAATTTTAATTAATTTTATCATGAACTAATTTATTTAAACTAGGCCATGTTAAGGCTAAAATTGTGACGTTGTAATTTTTATAATTTTATGTGATTAAAAAAATTAAGTTATGTTAAGTTATATGGTATTGGATTTAATATTTGTGAATTATTGATCATCATTTACATAATTTGATATTTAATCTTGAAACTAAGAAGTGATAAGTTAGGGATTGCATCATAAGTACCATACATCATAATAATGGGTAACGAATGGAGCATTAAGAAATTTTGTCTTGGCATATTTAATTTACTAATTCATTTACATAAAATTCATAATTTGAACTCCTTAATTAGGTTCATACATATGTCTTAATTATTAAAATTTATTGATTTCTTTTATTTAAGTCGTCATCTAAATAAATTTTATTTTATTATTTTAATTAATTAATTTAATCAAATTATTAATATTTGATAGATTTAATTTAAAATAAGTAATTTTATAATTTCAATAGTTAAATAAATTAGTTCTTGAAGGATTGATAGTTAAGGTCATATTCATTATATTACTTAATACGAACTAATATATTTATTAGTTGTTAAGCAATAAACAAAAGAAATTAGAGGATAGAGGTCTATAAGTTTATCTATTATTTTGTTATTTAATCAATCATATGATTTTAATTTATTTTTTTAACCTAATAATTAAGCCTCGTCTTCATTTAAAATTTGTTAACTACAATCATTAAATATCAACTATATTAAAAATAAGTTTTTTTGTTTATTTATTTACATTGATTAGTCCAAGATTCATTAAAATAGATGGGTTCAAAGGGTAAAACTGTAAATTTACATCAGAAACATGTCAGGATTTATTTAATCTGTTGAGCGGCGGATCTACCAGAAACAAATGTAAAAAATAAATTGTTCTTTTCCTTGACCATGTGATCTACCTTCAAATATACTGTAGATTGCCTTTCATCCACATGCTACGATGATAAAGTATTTAAAGTATTAAAATTTGAATTAGTGCTGTAATTTAGAAGATAGATTTATTGTTAGAAAGGAGTAGTAATGTTGGAAGGCAAATCTCACATAGTTTGCACCGAATGTTTAATCTTAAATGTGTATAAATTATATTCGTATCTGAATTTACTAGAAGAATACATAAGAAAAAGGTCGATCATCCCTAAAAATTACTCAAGTAAAACTCGAACACTCTATCAAAAAAAAAAAAAAAAATACACTGCAGACTGCTAGATCCCATAGCAGCTAGCAGTGCAGGGAGTAGTTGTACGAAATTAAAACCCATTATTATTCTAATTAGTTTGATCAGAGCAGCAAGGATCACTGTTTGATGCCATTAATGAATTCTAATCTTCTTCTAATTAGTTTGATCATTATTTTATGTTATTAATAAACTCTAAATCTTTTTTTTCTTTTCCCGATAACAACCACCCTTGTCTTGTTATAGACCTGCTTCTTGTTTATTATTGGGGGTAGAAAAAATAAGATAAAGAGTATAGTCCCGAAGCAAGCACGCAAGCATTTTTAATTATAAAAAAAATTGAATTAGGAAGTTATTATCACCATCAACATAGTAATAATAATCTAAGTGGTTCATGAAATTTTTAAAGTCATGCTTTTGAGAGCGATTTGGGTGCTAATTACTTTATATGTTAATTAAGTATGATATTATAAATTTCAAACATTTTACATCTCTTTGTGTAAATATTTATAGTTGATTGTTCTAATGTTGAAATTTTTTTTTTTCTCAAAATTTAGTATTCAAACTTGAAAACGTAATTATTATTATATCTTGTGATTTGACTATGTTCCGACCAATTAGTGTATGAGTTTAATATGGTGAAAACTTATAATACTATCAAAAATGTCATGAAAAAAATTCATACTGTTTGATAAAGTTAGAAAATAAGGATGAAATTTCAATTTTATGAAATTTCAATTCTCACCCTAACTCTTAAGAATTTTAATTCCTTGATTTCATGGAAAATATTCACTTTTTAAATTAAAATGGAATTCAAATTTCATAAAATTGAAAAATTGTTTGATAGAATTTCTTGAAATTTAAATGGAAAATGAATTTCATTCTCATTTTTCATATCTATCAAACGTATCCTAATTGTTGTGTAGGCAAATATGTAGAGATTCATGTTTAGAGTCCAACGACAAGTAATTTGCCGACCATCTTAAACAATTATCGAATAACCTCACAAAATTAAACATGCACCTAAAATTTGTGCCTCGTGACTTAAAAGAAAAAAAAAAACAAAAAAGTTAAGAATCTCTCGTTGGAATTTGTCATTATACATCATAAAATTTATATTTTAACAAAAGTGCAACCAATTGGATATATAGTTTTAAGACGAATTAGGATAAAAACTTACACCCTAGAGTGAGTATTTTTTTTCAAGTCTTTTTCTTTATGATAAAAAGTATTTATATTTGATAAAAGTTGTAGTCACTTACCAAAAGTATAAAAATATTAATTTATAAATTTAATAATTCATTTATACCTAATCTTTTAGGATTCATTTATTTATATTAATAAGAAATGTAATTATTCAAAAATACAAATAATGGCATTAGCCGGAATACCATAGGCTTCAGATACTCATATATATATGAGTGTGCCGCCATGTCATTTTTTGATAGTGCTTATCGGTTGAAGCATTAAAGAAACAAAATTAGCATTTTGTCCTTCAGCTTTCGTTGTCAATCACGAAGATTGCGGTGCGGTGTCTCCTACATTTTTGTCGTCTTTAACGTTAACGAATTATTAATCCTCTAGGTAAGGCTGAAACACCACTCCCACTCCCACTCCCACTCCCACTCTGTGTGAAAAAGTTTAGAATTAATTGGGTGATCGAATTTAGTCACTATTTCGTGAATTTTAATATTTAATATTTGTTAGATTAATCATAAAATAACACGTCATTCGACGCTCAATTTCGGTGGGTCACTGTAGCACCGCCCTAGAGATTGGACAGAACTTATTAGGTAGCCTTTGACTTTTGTTCGAAAGAAAATTAGGTGATGGTCCATGTGGTTAATGGCGGGGGTTGAAGCTTTTAATTCAAATTTTATAGGTCATTTGTTGTAAAGTTAGTCTAAATTGAGTTTGCTATTACTGTGTTTTTAAAAATGTCATTTTGACCTACAAGAATATCTCAATTGATAGTTTTACCCCCTATACTTAGAAAATGCTTTTCTTTCTATCTACCTCTGTTGTCTATTTCTCTTTCTCTCTTGTATTCCGTTTTCTTTAGCATTTCCCATTTATTAATACCCCTCCATCATTGCCATCCTTTCTTTTATCACCTGTCCTTACCATCTTTCCTTTCTCGAAATCAGCTAAGTTCCCCAATCGTGTGAAATTTTCAAATCATGAAAACTTTATCTGGGTTTGAAGGAACCTATATAAGTAATTTTATGACTACGAATTACTTTCTCTTTTATTATTAACAAACGGTTGTTAGCTCTCTGTAAATCCTCAAAATGCTCTCATCTTCTTCTTCTTCTTTTTTTAATGTAATTATGAAGAAAAATAAAACAAATATAAAACAATTACAGCATATGGTATCTACCCAACATTGCCATCAATGAAAATTTTTTATAATTCACGTCGAATAATATAAAATTTGCCTGATGTAGACAAATTGAGAGAAGGGTGTGGGCCTCATAAGAAAGGAGTGAACCCATATATTCACCATCCCTGCAAGCCCATGTTGAATAACATAACAACTTCTTTCTGAATTCAAATCAAACCCAAGGAAATGAGTTCGATCTTTTGATTATTGACAATCTTCTGGAATCAGAGTTGAACCTACAACCTTGTGTGATGAATCATCTGCCACAAGTTAACCTAAGTCCCTTTTTTAAGTTTGTAAAATTGTTGTCAAAGCTTACCAACCAAGGCCTATGTAAATTTCTGATTACATTTCAGTATCTCTAAAATTGTACTTTTACTCTTTTAATTTTGAATTTCGCTACTTAGGCCCCATTCAAAAATTATCAAAATGCCTTTAATGTGAATTCCATTTGATTAAAATGGCTTTAACATTAATTTGAGGGATTTTTATGTCTCCTGATGTTATTGAATTTCCCTCTTTGCGGCCAAAAGATTCCTAATAATTTTCTATCCTTGGAAAAATTATGAAAATGAAAATATCCTCAAAAAGGGGTCTCAATTACCATGGTACCCTTGAGAAGGGTCCAAAATTATTAAAATACCCCTCTAAGTCACATTTGTGGAAATTCTTATTTTTTTTCAAATCCTTTTAAAATTCGAGGTATTATGCTAACCATATATAGATTTAATAGAGGAAAAGTTTATAATGATATCGAGGAGATATTTACAAGTATAGTTGGACATACCCACACACTTCATCATGTGTGTTGATATAGCAGCTCCCTAGCTAAGGATCTTACCAAATCAATCACACTCTTAGATTTCTCTTTTTTATATAAAAAAATGACAGACATTTTAACAAATTTAGATGTAAATAAGCCTAAGCCTATATCTTTTTATTTCTTATTTTAAAATAAGCCTAGGCGTATATCAAAAAAGATACATATTCAGTTATGGTTTTCACATAAAAATTACATTCTTGTTATTACATAACAATTTTTAGCTCCAAAATCGATCTCAAAGCAAGATGAACCCAACATATGATATTAAGAAATACTATACTTTACAATGTTAAGTTGTAATCTAAAAGTAGTGAAGCTAATTATAATATTTTTCTCCCCCTAATTATTCTTATTATATAGATAAAGTTTCATATCTAACGTTGAGGATATGAAAAAATTTAGTACAATTATGAGTTTGAATGTATTAATTTGATGAGGTTTTAAAATTATGGTTTATTGTTTTGTAACTCATTATATATATATATTGGTCACTTTTGACTCTAAATGTGAAGACATTAATGGTGAATCGTATTAAATTTATTTATATATATATATTTATTTTGATCTTATCCGAGTGTTATCATATCTATGGTTTTACATGGTACCTAATAGACAACAGTGATTGATATTTATAGACTGGCCAGAATAACAAATTACCAAAAAAAGAGAGAAAAGAAAGCTGTCATTTACAACAACAGTCATTAACTCAAGCGTGAGATCAGGCATCGTACAATACATAGAACCTACCAAACGTACCCACCCCACCCACACAATCACAAAAACCAGCTCTGGATAATATATATATATATATATATATAACACCAGCTTGGGTCCACATCTCAAGGCAACCTGGCGGCCGCGGCTTGGCGAGGTCGAGGCCCGTGCCGGGCTCGGGCGGCGAAGCGGTTCACCAGAGCAAGCGCATTGCTAGTGACCTGGGCGACGCCAACGACCCTTTTTTTTATGGCAGCTTTCACCTTCCCGTCCATGCCCGGCCCGGAGAAGCCGTCGACGCAGGTGTTCTCGTCGGTGAGGGCGGCGCTGACCCACGTCTGGACGTTGCTCATGTGCCAGGTAAACTCCTTGCCGCCGGGCCCTGTACGGCCGAGCTCTCGCAGCGAGCTGCCGAGCTGGTCCACCGAGTCCGCCATGGTGTCTACGCAGTCCTTCACGGCTTGGCGCTCTATGGGTTTCATCCCAGAGAGCTTGGTCATTTTGGAGACGGACGCCACCGCGGACCTGGCCTTGGCGAGGCTGACGGCGAGGGCGGTTTGGGCGAGTTGTTTGTGGCTCTGCCGGATCTTAGGGGCGTAGGTTGAGAGGCTGTGGATGCACAGGGCCGGGTAGCGGGTGGCTCTGCATGAGACTCTGATGAAGTTCGCGGCAGCGGCGACGGCGGCTGGATCTGGGGGAAAGGCGGCAGATTCCGCCGTGCTGTGAAAGGATAGGAGGAGGAGGAGTGGCAGCAGCAAGTAAAGGGCAAGTCTTGGCATGGCTTAATTAATTTGGAGGGTGTTTGTAGAAATTGATGGGAGTGGATTTGGGGGGAGGGGGGGTGGGAGATATATACGTGTGTGTGTGTGTGAGAGAGAGAGAGAGAGAGAGAGTAACAACTACCATATCTTACTTGTCATCGAGAATCAAGACGTACCCTTTGTCTTTTTATTTATTTATTTTAAAATTAGTACTTTAGTGTCGCATCACAGGATTTTGCTTTGCTTTATTTTTTTTTAATATATCTTAAAGTTCTTTACCTATTATAAAATATGATTTTGAGTTTCTCACCTAAACAATTTTAAGATTTAATTTTTAAATAATTAAAAAAATATATTTTTAGTCCTTGCCGTTTACATCCGTTTGTGTGTGACATCACGCACCATTTTAGGTGCGTGACATAACAAGTGATTCAAAATGATTTTATATTATTTTAATTATTATTATTATATTCTTGCATTTACTTGGCATTTCATGTGCACTTCAACTTGGTTTATGCGGCCTGCTCAGATCCACCCCCTCCCATGGCCGCGGTCATCACCCCCTCCTGCCATGGCCAAAGCCCCCCCTCTTTCTCTCTCTCTATATATATACTCTGCACAGACCCATCTTCCCCCTCTTTTTCTCTCTCTCTCTCTATATATATATATATATATATTGCACATTGCACAGACCCACCCCCTTCCCATGGCCGCAACCAATCATCTCTCTCTCTATATTATATATATATATATACATACACTGCCCAATGCACAGACCCATTCCCCTCCCATGGTTGCGCCCTTCCCCTCTCTCTCTCTATATACTTTATAGACCCATCCCCCATCTCTCTCTCTCTCTCTCTATATATATATATATATATTGCACAGGTACATGGGGAACAATGGGGGTTGGTTTGGGCTACTGCATTGTTGCAGCTGTGGCTTCACCTGACCAGCTAGTGATTGCTATTGAATGGGACTCTGGTTTTGGTTTTAGCGCCATGGAAGTGGAGTTTGTCTCGAATTCACATTATTGCTGGTAGATAGATAATAGAAATCTCTTGCTCGCATGCCTTATTCCTTTCAATTATGAAAGCACAGAATACAAATTGCACGTTGAATGCTTAAGTCTAAATTTTGACAGCTAAAAATTCATTTGCATTCATGTTTGGCATTTAATCATACTGCTGTTTATAATCCTCAGTGACGTCAAGAAGGAGCTGAAATCCATCTCGATATTGATCGTGTTCTCTCTCTCTAGATCGAGAATCTGCAAGTGGTCAGTTTCTCTCTACAGGGAGCATGGGGAGTAGCCGTTGATGCGGGGAGAAAAGTAACCGTTGGCGTTGAGGCTGGAGATTAAAGGAAGAAAGACGGGGTGGGTGGCTTTAATGGTGGAAAGTCGAGAAAATATATGAGTTTGAGTGTGTGGATTTGAAGAGGTGTGGCGTTGTCTTGTGGCTTACTCTCTCTCTCTGAATCTGAATTTAAAGAAGAAGAAAATACGAAAAGACAAGTGAAAGTCCCCACAGAGGCTTAAAGATACAACAAATCAGGCGATGAAGAAAAGGACATTACACAGAGAGAGAGAGAGAGTCCAGTGTAGGCGACGCGACCATGGTAGTCACCGCTGTGGCCCTTTGTGTGTTTGTGTATATGTATATATATGTATATATATACAGAACTGGTTGTATATGTGTATGTATATGTGTATATATAGGTTTGGAACAAACATAACGGAGCCGTTTACTCGCATTGAAGGTAAGGACTAAAAAGATATATTTTTAATTGTTTAAAGACTGAATCTTGAGGTTTTTTAGGTGAGGGACTCAATGTCATATTTTGTAATAGTTGAGGGACTTTAAGATGTATTAAGCCTTTTTTTTTTTTTTTGTATGCTTTGGGCAAGAGTCCTTCTTAATAATCAACTTGTAATTAATAAATAATCTTTTCGAAATTCCTAATGAATTGCTTCTCAATTTATAGTTATTTATTTTTGTATCAAGCGAATGCTTTCATTTTACAATACCCTAAATCCAACTCAGATATCTCCTGTGTTTTAGGTTATTTCTATTGTTGTTACACTGTTACAACAATAAATTTGTAAAAGGGAAAACTGCCGATGGATGACCCACGTGTGGCTGATCCGAGTGATGGATGACTCTTGTGTGGTGTATTTGAGCGATGTATGACTCACTCGGGGGATGGATGACTCCTTCGGGCCATGGGTGACGTGTGAATTGTCCAAACGATGAGTAATTATTGGGAGAGATGGGTGAGTTTCCCGGGATGGAGTGACAGCGATGGATGAGCCTCCCGGGGTGGAGCGATAGCGATGGATGAGACTCTCGGGGGGTCACGATAGCGATGGGTGAGTCCTTTGGCTAGTTTGAGAGCGATGGATGACCTATTGGAAAGAAAATCGATTAGGGGCGCAGGTAAGAATCCCCGCGTGGACCCTCCTATGCTTAAGTTAGTCCCTCGTAGAAGTGAAATGCTTGAAGACAAAAATTAAGTACGAGAGTGAGAGGTTGCATACCAACATAAGGAAAAAAGACCTCCTATTTATAGCAACAAGACGGGCATCCATGTGTCGCGTGTCCCGAGTTTCACGGCAAGAATCTTAGAGAGGCATTGACCGAGTCTCGCGGGAGTAGTTTTAGTCCGATTCTCTTGGAGGCACTGGGGCAAGAATATAAGGCATGCAGGGGTGAGTGTGGTGCCCCCGGTGACCCTCACTCGGGGGTATGTGTGAGTGCGGGGAAAGAGAGCACGAGGGGCCATGCGCGCGGGTGCACGGGGCCGGGTGCAAATTAGCTGCGCGCGGGCAGGTGAGTTGTCCGTTAAGGCGCGGCCTCCCCCTGAGTGACCCTCACTTCAGGGGGGGGCTGCCCCCGAGTGGGCAGGGGTGCGGCCTTTTGCTACCCTCGAGTGACCCTCACTCGGGGGTAGCGTCCCCTTGGGTGGCCTCCTTTGGTCACCCAGGAGGGGGGGACTCGCCACGTGGCGCTCCCTCGGGCTGCCACGTGGTGCTTCCATCCTCCTTTATTTTTTTGTATTTTTATACATAACAATTGCTCCATAGTCTTTCTATCGGGAGTCCCGGGAGGAAGAGTTTTTGCTTATGTTGCAAATCTATTTTCAGAAGACCACTCTCATTTTGAGAAGAAGATTTTTCCGTATCTATCTTTTCCATCTTCAAGTCTCTCGAGAGGAAGGGTATTCCGCCTGCAACACTGCCATATTTTTAAGAGGTTATTTTTCCTCCTTTGTAACAATCTCCTCCTTTACGTCTTTCATAGCTATTTTTGGCATTCTGCTCCCTGTGTGCTCTTAGAAAAGAAGGCTTGAGCTTCTCATTTAGCCATTGTTTCAACAATTCTTCTGTGTTATTTGTGGCTTTGACATTTTCATATTTCAACTCCTCATAAGCGCGATGGCTTCAAGTAGATGTGGCAAAGTCTTCGAATGATGTGCTGAACCTCCTGCCCTTGCAGTTGTGGTCCATGTATTCAGTTCTTCATCTTCTAGGGGTATAAACACGATTTCTTCACACGCTCCCAGCTCTCAAGGTGATGGGGTTCGGAAAGATCTTCAAATCAAGTCAAGAGTGACCATATCATTACTGGCTCGTATATGTATCTACATGTTGCCGAGAGATGAATTGGCGTATTGAGGAATTTTCTCCGAATTCAAGGGTGTTTGTGATGATTGTCACTCCATTTTTTGGTTTTTTGGATTACTTGCAAAATGATGAATATGACATATCTTCTTGCAGGGTAGTAGCTATTGCACCATTCGGATGCCAGGCGAAGTAGTGTAAGTCACATGCGAGGCCGTTGAAATTATGCTCCCTCGATGTATCGCAGGATAATGGTTTCATGTCTTCTCGTTGTCAGGCTGCTTGCGAGGCAATGCGATGTTCTTGCCTCCTTATCATCAAGTTGTGAGCGAGGCAATGAGCTTTTTTGTTACAATGGCGCCGCTCTCTAACTTCAGGTGTACATGCTCACTGGTATTGTGAGCGCAGTGTCTAAGTTTGCAATATTTTATTTTTGTGGTTCGACATGATGCCTACGTCCGCAATTAAATAGCATAAATATTTTATTTTTGCGGTTCGGCATAATGCTTACGTCCGCAATTAGTTTTGGTATTTTCTTGTTGCCCGGGTATGAGCAGGGCAACAGACTTGTTGTTTTCACCTGGTGGTTGGATTGTTAATGAGACAACAAGTCTTTTTATGTTTACCTCGTTGTCGGGCTAGTAGTAAGGTAATGGGCCTTAGGTCACCAGGCGAAGCAGTGTAGGTCGCTCACAGGGCAACAAATATTATGGCTCATTTCTATCAGACTTTTTGCAGGACAGTAATTTTATTTTCACCCCATTGTCAGGCCATGTGCGGGACAATGTCTTATTTTTCCCCTATTGTCAGACTACGCGTGGGACAATGGGCTTGTTATCTCCCTCGTTGCCGGGTTATGAGCAAGGCAACGAGCTTTTAACTTTCACCTCGCTGCCGGGCTGTGTGCGGGGCAACAGGCCTTTTGTTATAGAAAGAACCCTTGATGAAATCTGGTAGATAATAGTGGACGCGATAACGATAATTTATTTGTAGGAGTGAGTACAAACATTTTGATGTGGTTCAGCCAAATGTGCCTACGTCCACAATCCTATTTTGAACTCACATTATTATAATACAAATAATTCTAACGAAAGAAATAATACAACCTAGTCTTGCATAGTTTGCTTGGCAATTGATAAAGTCTCTTCACTCTGTTTCCCTTTTGTAGATGCAACATAGCACGTGCGGGCCTTCCGTTGATCCCCTCGGACTTGTCCCACTCCTTGGGGTGTAGGAAATTTCATCAACAGATAGCAGGAAGAGACTACGGCTCTTATGTCGTTGAGCAAGGGATGACCAAAATTAGATTGTATGTAGTTGATGAGGCTTTAACCACTATAAAGTAGGCCTGGCATGTTATTCTCTGAGGATCAGAGCCCAACGTGACTGGCAACTGAATTGAACCAGCCACTGAGACAGGCTCCCCGGTGAAACTATATAAAGGGAAGAGATATTTTTCAATCGATCTTGTGAAATGTGCATTTGCTCGAAGCAATTCCAATAAATGAGGTTAACTAAGCTACCGCTGTCTACTAAAATTCTCTCAATTGGGTACTTTGCAATGACAGCTGAGATTACCATCGGGTCATCATGTGGAATGATTATATCTCCTATGTCGGCAGGTGTGAACATAATAGGCTTTTCATTTTCTGTAACCTCCATTACCGAATTAACCTGGTAAGCCAAACGGGCATAGGCTTTTCGGGAAGAGAAGCTATCACCAGCCAAGGTTTCGTCGCCTGAAATGACATGTATAACCTGATGTGTTGGTTCATTATCTAGAGGGAGATTTTGGCTATAGTCACTTCCTCTCTCTTGCTGTCTTGGATTATGTATTTCCTGTGTTTCAGACCTCTCTTCCCTTCTTTGTGGCTCCCTATTGTTTTCCTCTTCTTCTCGTACATATATTTGTAAGTGCCTTTCCCGGATAAGTATCTCAATTTGATTTTTCAACTCCTTACATTGATCAGTGGAATGGCCACGAGTCCTATGGTATCGACAATACTCATCCTGATTCTTTCCTATAGGTCGATCCACCTTTTTTGGAAGTCTGATTAGGCTTGATCCTTCTATGGCTGCCAATATGGTAGATTGAGGTTGGGTGAGCCGGGTATAGTGATTGAACTAGGGCCTGACATCATTCAATCTTCGAGTCCTCTCTTGTTGCCAATTAAGATCTTCTTCAATATCTCGCTCATTTCTTTTCCTCTCCCTGTCTTCATCCATTGCCATAGTCCTCATTACTTCTGTATGGTGTATATATTTATTGGCCCTGACAAACAAATCTGCTAAGGATTTTGGTGGGTCTAGAGATAGGGATTCTTGAAAGGAAGTTAGTCACACCCCTTGGAACATGGCAGACACTGCCATCTCAATCTGTAGGTTGTGGATCTCAAGCGTAACGTTCCGACATCTGTTCACATAATGGCGTAGGGTCTCCTTGCTTCCCTATCGAATGCTAAGGAGGTATGTCGTGTCTTTATTCCTTTGGCTGTTAATAATGAATGATTTGATAAATTCTGTCTTTAGCTGCCCAAACGAGGAAATGGATACTTTTGGCAAACCATTAAACCAAGCCCAAGCATGCTCAACTAGGGTTAACGGGAAGGCCCTACACATTATCTCATCGTCTCATCCATGGAGCATCATTAAAGACTCGTAGTTCTGTATGTGATCATAAGGATCATCCTTGCCAGAGTAAGGAGTTATTTGGGGCATCTTAAACTTCCTTGGCAAGGGCTTTTCCATTACTTCGGCCACAAATGGCAACCTCCCTCGTGATTGCTCTTCTAAAACTGGTAATAATTTATTTTGCTGCAACACTTGCTCAATCATTTTCTTCATGTCAGCTATTTCCCGAGCACTAAATGTCGTAGGGTTATCATTAAGCTCATCATTCTGCTTGGTTACAGGTTTAGAGGAATTCTAACCTCCTTCCACGGGAGTGCTAACCACCGTTTCAGAATATCTTCCCTTTTGAGGGCTTTGTCTTTTTGTTTTTCGATGATTAATTCCTCCTTGATTTCCTCGATGGGGAGAAGTTTGGCTATGAGCCTTTCTTAAGGGAGATATTGGTTGATTGTTTCGAGAAGGGATAGGTTGAGCATGAGTTTCAAGGGTCGCTTCCCGATAAGAGTCATTCCATGGTACCTCCTGATGAGCCTTATTGGATGGAGCTGTTTCAGGAATAAACTTTCTCAATGTGGCTGGGATTGACCCGTGAGGAATTAAGCTTTGCAAAATTCTAGCCATTTCACGAAGAGCTCGCACCTCTTCGGCATGTTGTTGTCGTAAAGCCTTATACTCAGCCCAAGGAACTACCGATGGGATATGTATACTTGAGTAGGGTCCTGAAAAGGAATGTGTGATGGTAAGGAGCAGCACCTAAAGTTGAACCCCCAATGGATGAGGAGGCCCTGGAAGGGGTGGCTGTTGATGAGTGAGGGATGGGTGACCCTCACGACGGGACTGATGGATGAGGGGTGGCTGGTCCCCATAGATGAGGGGTAGTTGATCTTCATGAGTAGATTGATGTTGTTCTTCCACTCGAGAGATGGTATCTTGTTGAGGTGATTGTGCACCACGAGAGAGTCTGTCAACTGCTTCAAGTTTGTGCCATGGTGAATGAAGGTTTCTTAGCCTTTTGTTCGATTTCCCACAAACGACGCCAATTGTTGTTACACTGTTACAACAATAAATTTGTAAAAGGGAAAACTGCCGATGGATGACCCACGTGTGGCTGATTCGAGAGATGGATGACCCACGTGTGGTTGATCCAAGCTATGGATGACTCTCGTGTGGTGTATTTGAGCGATGGATGACTCACTCGGGGGATGGATGACTCCTTCGGGCCATGGGTGACGTGTGGATTGTCCAAACGATGAGTAATTATTGGGAGAGATGAGTGAGTCTCCCAGGGTAGAGTGACAGCGATGGATGAGCCTCCCTGGGTGGAGCGATAGCGATGGATGAGACTCCCAGGGGGTCACAACAGCGATGGGTGAGTCCCTTGGGGGTCATGGCAGCGATGGGTGAGTCCCTTGGGGGTCACGATAGTGATGAGTGAGTCCCTTGGCTAGTTTGAGAGTGATGGATGACCTACTAGAAAGAAAATCGATTAGGGGCACGGGTGAGAATCCCCGCGTGGACCCTCCGATGCTTAAGTTAGTCCCTCGTAGAAGTGAAATGCTTGAAGACAAAAAGTAAGTACGAGAGTAAGAGGTTGCATACCAAAATAAGGGAAAGAGACCTCCTATTTATAGCAACAAGACAGGCATCCATGTGTCACGTGTCCCGAGTTTCACGACAAGAATCTTGGAAAGGCATTGACCGAGTCTCGCGCGAGTAGTTTTAGGCTGATTCTCTTGGAGGCGCTGGCACAAGAATAGGAGGCATGCGGGGGTGAGTGTGGTGCCTTGGGTGACCCTCACTCGGGGCTATGTGTATGTGCGGGGAAAGAGAGCACGAGGGGCCGTGCGCGCGGGTGCACGGGGCCAGGTGCAAATTGGCCACGTGAGAGCAACTGAGCCGCGCACTAAGGCGCGGCCTCCCCTTGAGTGACCCTCACTCGGGGGGGGGGGGGGGAGGCTGTCACCGAGTGGGCAGGGGCGCGACCTTTTGCTACCCCCGAGTGACCCTCACTCGGGGGTAGCGTCCCCCTGGGTGGCCTCTTTTGGTCACCCGAGGGGGGGGGGGGGGGGGGGCTCGCCACGTGGCGCTTCCATCCTTCTTTATTTTTTTATATTTTTATACATAACATCTATTAAATTTTTTTCTTTAATTTAGAAATACTTCTAGAGATTTCAATAATTTAATTTTTTCTATTACCAACTCGTTAATTAAGCCTTAGTTATATTAAATTATATTAATTAAATATGAATTGTGTTAAATTAACATTAAATTTAATAAAAAAACAAAAAAAAGGAGTAAAATTGAATAGATCGGGTTTCTCTATGGTTTAGATTTAGTTTAAGTTTGTTAGATTTATCTTTATTTGAGCAACTAGTTGAATTATTCTTTCAATTGTGACCTCTTCTCAGCAACACAACATGACAACATCATCTCCACAGCGAAAGCAACAAAACCATCTTCTTCTTTAAAGCAACAGGTGATAACAACACACCACATCCTTCCTTCATCTACTGTTATAACCTAGCCCTTGGGACAGTTCTTCTCGTAGAAGTCCCCAAAAAGATCCTCAAAAAACGTGTAAAAAGTCAAAGTAAAAATAGAATAAAATAATAATAATAAAAAACAGAGAAGAAAAAGAGCCAAAATGCCGCCAGCAAGCCCCCCCCCCCCAAATATAGGGGCACAGCCCTACACAGGGGCTTTTGGGGGGTCGTGTGAGGGGTGCAGCCCCTCACGCGGATGCCCTCTGCCGCGCACAGGTCTTCTAGGTCTTCAGGGTCTTCCGCGCCCCAGCGTGCCCAAGCATATCTTCCGGATTTTCAGGGTCTTCTGAGCCCCAGCGCGCCCAAGCTTGTCTTTCGGGTCTTCTGCGCCCCAGCGCGCCCAAGCCCGTCTTCTTGGTTTTCAGAGTTTTCCCCGTGCCCATGTCTGCATCCATGTGCGCCCCATGCGTGCCACCTTCCGCACACTGCGTGTTGGTGCCTTGACCTCCAAGATCTAACCCTTTGTCACCTTATCGCGATAAGGCCATCCTGCATGTTGGTCTCTTGAATAATGACCATTAAGATAGGGGATGAATTGAATGATTAAAATTTTATCAAGTTTTTAAGAAAATCTCTTGAGAGTTTACTTTAAGAAATTACTTTTGAGTGTATTTATATATAATATATATATATACACTGTAGATTGTTTGAGACTAAGGGGAATTTATACAACAAGTTATAAACAAGAAATATAAAGGCACGACAAAGCAATTTTATAGTGGTTCAGTGATCTATACACATATTCCACTTTTTCAAAGTTATGGACACAATAGTTTTTAAGTGATTCAGCCAATTGGTTTAGTCCATTACCTTAATTTTTCATTAAGAATTTTGAAAATATCCATTAAGGATAATAATTTTTACAAGTTCAACTATAACTTTCATTTTTAACAAGCTAAGTAGAAACTCTCGCTTTTATAAACTAAGCAGTAACCTCCAATTTTACAGGCTAAGTAGGAATCTCTGCTTTTTATAGACTAAGTAGTAACCTCTACTTTTCACATGCTAAGCAGTAACCTTTACCTTTTACGGGCTAAATAAGAACCCTTACATGAGGCTTTTTCATAAGAGGCTCAGTCATAACCAGTACATTTTGTTAGAACGGGAGATGCTATGGCACACACCAAGAGGGGGGGTGAATTGGTTATTTTAAAAACTTAAAACTTGATAGAACTTGAAAACTTTTTTGACCCAATTGAGGTTTTAGTGACTTAAAACATAGAACATATGAGATGATAAATGTAAAACAAGAAGAATAAAAGACACAAAGGATTTATAGTGGTTCGGCTTAAACCAAGCCTAATCCACTACCTTAGCTCCCACTAAGGATTCTAAACCAATTCACTAAAACCTCCTACTTACACAAGTAGGCCCTCTAGCTACACAAGCTAGGAAATACAACCTCCCAATTTAATGGGCCCTCTAGCTACACAAGCTAGGAAAATAGAAACAATACAAATGAAAGAGATAATCTAAGAGTTAACACTCTTAGTTACAAGTTCTCTCACAATGAAAAACAAGGCTTAACAATAAATTTACAATGATAGAATAACCAAGCCTTAGAGAGAAAAATAAAACAATGAAAGCTCAAACACTGTAAGCTCAAATAAAATTATTTGCAATTGCTAGATCATCTCGTTTTCGTCCATAAGCCCCTCTAGCTACACAAGCTAGGAAAATAGAAACAATACAAATGAAAGAGATAATCTAAGAGTTAACACTCTTAGTTACAAGTTCTCTCACAATGAAAAACAAGGCTTAACAATAAATTTATAATGATAGAATAATCAAGCCTTAGAGAGAAAAATAAAACAATGAAAGCCCAAACACTGTAAGCTCAAATAAAATTATTTGCAATTGCTAGATCATCTCGTTTTCGTCTATAAGCCTCTCCTTGATCATCCATGAGTTGTATATATAAGCATCCATAAAGATTGAAGAAGAAACTAGCCGTTTTTGTGACCGTTGGAGTTGAAAAACTAGCCGTTATAAAATCTGTGAAACATAATAGTCGACAGAAGAAAAGATTAGTCAACTATTTTTACAAGTAAAACTAAGAATAGTCGACAGACATATACTGATAGTCGACTATTTTTAATACAAAAATCCAATAGTCGACAGACATACTTGAATAGTTGACAGTTGCTGAAATGTGAAGAAATTTTAGAATTTCATGAACAAAAATAGTCGACAGATCAAAAGGCATAGTCGACTATTTTTACTCGATAGTCGACAGATGCTAAAATAGTCGACAGATACTTAAATAGTCGACAGAACATTAAAAACAGTCGACTATTTTGAAGCATAGTCAACAGAATAATCCTGATAGTCGACTATTCTTTAGAAAAACTTGAATTTTCAAAACAACCTTATTCGATTCTTTAAAAACTCATTTTGATTATCTTTAAAACAAGTTGAGATTATCAAAAGTATATTTTTGAAACAAATCACACTCAACCTTACTCAATATTTCTTCTATAGGTTTTCATACCTTGCTTCAAAACTCATATATTGAAAATTGATTTTCTCATTCACAAAATCCATATAGATTGATTTTCATATAGACATTCATCAAAACCATTTCATTACTCAAGAGTAAAATATCACATTTTTTTCAAAGACCAAGCATAACCTTTTACAAGTTTACACAAAAACACGTGTAAGGATATCTCCAGAGAAAAATATAAGATATACACTGATATCAATTTTCTCTTGGACAAAAAAGAGTTCGAAAGAATGAATGAATAAAACATTAAAATCTTTTATACAATTTGGTTTAGAAAGATATATAATTTGTAATATCCCAAAATTTGAAAATGGTTGATAATTATTAATTATCGTATTTATGTTGATTATTGAATATTTGTGGGTTAAAAGAAAATATTAATTTATTTGGGTATTTGAAGATTTAAGAAAATGTGTATTGATGTTATTTTGGGAAAATAATTATTTATTGGAAAGTATTTAGAAAAATAGTAAAATAAATTAGATTGGGTAATTTCTGAAAATTATGGGGTGGAAGTAAAATAAGTGGAATTTAAGATTAGGGGTGTATCTGCTGAATTCAGAAGTTGGGGGGGCAAGCATGTCAATTTCTAAAAGTTTAAGGTGTTGGTGCAATTTCGGAGAAAAGGGCCGCGGATCACTTTAAAATTAAATCGAGGCATATATATGTTAAAAGCAGCGTGTGGCGCGGTGGTGGCGCGCGAGGGGTGCCAGCGAGGAGACGCGGGATCGAGGACTGGGGCGTGAGCGCGTTGGAGGCAGTTTTCTGCTAATTTTTCCAAGCCAATAACGCCCAAAACGGTGTCGTTTTGGCCTTAGGCGGTGGCCTCCAGCGGCTGCCTCTGCTGCTGCCACGTGGCTTCCTCCCAGCCACTCATTTTGCACCTATTTTAAGCCCATTTCGGGCGTCTCCGAGCGGGAAAAGAAGGAACGGACGCATAGTGAAGAAAAGAGGTAAATTTGGGAGGAAAATATAAGATTAAATGAGGTTTAATCACGTTTTACTTAGTCAGGTACAAAGAAAATTATGTATTAAATATTCTGTATGGTTGAAAATTCATTTTGGGTTTAATTTTATTAATCTTGGGAGTTTAATTTATTTTACAGCGTGTATTTATTTGGTGGTGTTCAAGCGTAGAAACGCTATAAATGGCTAAATAGAGGCAAGCTTCTCTCTACCCTTGTGATCTTTTTTCCTTTTGTGAACCCCTCGCATTCCCTTAATTCGTTTCGGTGTTACGTATTAATTATACGAATTGAGGATTTTATTAGTATGATTTAATTTAAAATAAATATGAAGCTTATTGGAATTTTATTTGTGGTGCGTCTAGGTGGGATTTTAGACGGTTAAATTATTTATATTACACGGTTAGATTTAATTAATGTGAGTCATGATTTTATTAATCGCTATTAAACGTTTTACTTTGCAGCGAGAGTGCAAGAAAGGCAAGAAATAGCAGTGTAAAGGCAAACTCCTAACCCCCCTCCTCGTGTTCTTCAATTCCCATAAAAGACCCCGTGATTTCTTGTATTTTATCCTCTCCCTTACTCTAATTCGGCGCCTAGCCTTATTTGTTGAATTATTGTTAATTTGTTTTAAGTTAAATTAAATTAAATCCGAGACTTTTAGAGTTTTATTTGTTGAGTGCCTACGGGGGTTTGTACCGCCCCCACTCCTTTTGGGAATGATGCTGAACCAGCTTGGGGACTAGGTTCCTAGACGTGCGGGTTTATTTACAGTTTTCTCAGGTTTATTTATGATTCGGCTGAGCTATCGAGCAGTAGGGCAGGGGTCGGCTGTTTGGTGACGTTGGGGTAGACTATTGTACGACTCTGATATGGACCGTCGGGTGGACACTCCTAGTCACTGGCCGTTGACCGGTGCCGGGCACTACTGACTAGCTCTACTAGTATGTGATTTACTGCACGTTTAGATTTATTATATTACTGTTCATGATTTGATATGCACATGGGTACGGGTTGCATGTTGGGATATTCATTTATTGAGTATGCTTGGACACGGACATTCTAGCTTGGTTAGGTTGCATCCAGCACGGGCATATGCATCGCATGTGGTTTACTATATGGGCGGAGCATAGCCTGATGCCTGGATGTATGGGCGCCAGTGTATCACGTTGATTTTCACTACGCCATTGCATTTTTATGTGCATTGCATGACTACTGGTAGTATATAGTTCTCGGACGGGAGTACCGTTTCGAGGGAGCCTATGGTTCGGGTGTCGGGAGTATCGACATGGACAGGTGACGGGAGTACCGACCCGGTACAACGCACGCATGTTAGTTGGTGATTTATGTTGCCTTTCAGGGCAGTAGCAAGTTAGTATGGGACTTGGGTGCCGCGTGTCTTGTGTGGGCCCCAAGGACTGGTATGTGCTTTTATTATGCTATACTATTGTGTTGTAGTGTCTCATGGCTTGTGTGTACCTGGGGGTTTATTCTGGGGAGAGTTTACTAGTTCTGTGCAGCCTTCAGACTTTCTTTCCTTATGCTTGCTGAGTCTCTCGACTCACCTTGCTTTCCATCATTCCAGGTAGTGGCAGCGTGGGCCATGGCAAGGGAGTCAGCTTTAGAGACAGAGTCGGTGTGGTGTACATGCAGTCCCGTCAATCCCTTTCAACTCTGATGTCTGAGTATGATTTACTCTATCATTTTGTACTATGCCAGGTCTTTCCTCGAGTCTCTTGTATGTCGGCACAGGAGTCTGTGTTTATTTATTTATCATGTGACCGCTGTTATAGCGGGGTACCCGTAGTGCATGCGTGTGTTTAGTTTCATTTCTGCTGTTCTTATTTTTGTGTATGCATGCTAGGGTGGTTTTTGTTCTTTTGTCTCATTCTTTTTCCTTCCGTAGGCACTCCTGTTCGGGTAGTCCGGGTGGTTGGGGATATCTGGACGAGGGTGCTTACATAATTAATCTCATCAGTTAGTAGCTTGGAAGTAAAAAAGATTTAGTATGAAGAACGCTCATTCCAAGCATTGGCTTGAAAGAAGATAGCTAGCTGAGTTTGGAATAACGCCATCATCTTTCGTTAATCACTAAACGACAACTTCATCTCTTACTGCTCTTGACTTTTTATAGAAGTTTGAGACTCGAGAAGAATGGCATGAAAACCTGCACACACTCACAACTTCTTTGATTTGACCACTGACAGTCAAATTCATTAGAATCATATGCAATTTATATAAATAAGCATTAAACACACTTGCATAAGTATATTCTAATATTCTTTTATAAGAGAATATAATTAGATGACTTGGGATAAAGAAATAAAGCTTTGACAGTCAAAACTAGTCTATTTTTGCTTTATGAGTAATGGCTATAAATTTTGAAATTAGGAGCTAGTTACTTGACTAAGTCCTAAAGTCACTCGACTAATGAAGTGCAAACTCGATTGGAAAAGTCCTATAATCGATTTATATGGAAGCCTTGCAAAAGTCTTACTCAAGTATGACAAAATCATTACTTGACTGGCTCAAAGGATGCAGAGGCTATGCAACAAGCACTCGACTGCTGGGCTAAGCTTACTCGACTAACACAAGGATATACTCCAGTTCAAATAGCTGATACTCGATTAAAATAAGCATAGAGACTTAGCCTCACTTCATCCAATCTTTTACTTGATTAACTCATATATATAATCGATTACGAAAAATACATTAGTCGATTGAGAGAAAAATATACCCGACTAAGGAGATACTTAGATTTTTGATAAAAAAAAAGGTACTCGATTGAAAATAGTCCTTACTCGATTGATTTTTGAAATATAGAGAGCTTGAAAATTTTACTTGAGTAGGAATCCTTAATAGTCGATTGAAAGAAAATTTTACTAAAATGTATAATCAACTAATTTGAAAATTACATAGAGTAATACCTGACTTAAAAATATGCTCAGATTTTCGTTTCTATAAAGATACTTGATTATACAAATACCATATTTGATTAAGCTTAAGGAAAACATAGATTTTTGCAAAATATGCTTGAGTAGGTTTTATGAAACACATGATTGAATACTTGAATGTATTGAAAATTATACTGAGCTGTACATGATTAATAAAGCTATTTTTGATCGAAGGAATAGGTGAAGAAAATTTAAAAGAATATTTGAATACTTTGCCTTCAAAAGCTTTAAAAAGACTTTTGAACTTAGCTGAGCTTTCAAAATATTTTACATCAAGCTCAATTTATGTAAAACTATATTTTGCTGTTTTGAAGTATGTAAGAATATATGAGCTTGAAGTTCTCAAAAATAAATTTCTAAGTTTCATACTCCTTGATGAACCAAAACAAATACTTACTTATTTTGAAGGACATACATAAATATATAAGTATGAGGTTTTTTCAATATACATATAAAATGTTTTGAAAATCAACAAATTAATTTATTGAAAATATTTTTTTTCAAGATTATTTTCTCCTTAAATCAAAATAAAAATTTCTCAACAATCTCCCACTTTTTGATTTATGAGCCCATTTGATGATGACAAAACATTTTGACTCAAAGGGCTTTTAGAAAATACACGAGGAGACACTTTTTAGAAAATATTATATTTGAAAAATATAGATTTTAAGAAAATATGGAGTTTTAAGAAAACTTGAGAGAACATAACTCTCCCTAGCATTTTGCCTATAAGGAGGAAATCTCCCCTAAGACTATTATCCCTTTTTCTAGAGAAACTACCCCTAATTTTAATATATCCTATTTCTCTTCTCTTCCCTTTGAATGTACTCTATTTGTCCTCTTTGAAATATACTCTCTTCTTCCTCTTTTTGTCATAAATCAAAATGGCTCAAAAAGGTTTTTGGAAAACTTGAAAGGAGGTCTTCCCCTAAAATATTGATTCATAACTTATAAGGAAATTCAAAAAATGCCCCCCGCCTTTTATACTATAAGACCACTAATGAGCATAAAGTAAATCCTAGAGATTTCTAAGAGGAAGAATTAACTCCTATTCATAGCATAATTTAACACTTTGGAAGACTAACCCAGAGTACATAGCAGAAGCATAATAAGCATACAAAATATCATGAAAGATAATTTAATATGTAAAGTAAGACAAAAGACATAAACATGTCAATTTAAACAGATAATCCCATAATTATTAAGAAGAATAACCAAAACATAAGGTATGTAGAGAAGTTTGAATAGCAATTTAAGATATAAGCATATTGTCATGAAAATCATAGTAAGATATGAATTACAACTGCACATAATGTGTGACCTAAAGTATTGTGCAACCTATGATAAATGCACAAAAAAGAACATCCATCAAACATTCACAAAGTAAAAATCCATCTAAAAATCGTCAATTCGTCTTAAGAATTACATTTCCTAATTTTATTTTTAACTTAAATGCTAGTTTTCCTCATCGGATTCCTCTTCCTAATTCTTTTCTTTAGAAGCTTTCCTTGTATTCCTCTGAGCAGAGAATTTCCTCCTGCTAGATGATGGTCAATGATAGACATCATCTTTCTTATTGTTGACCTATCTTAGTTTGCCTCTTTTCTATCTTTGAGAGCTTGAATAATATTTCTTCATGAGATGAGAGAGAGTTTTTGACAGAAGAGGGAAATAGGACATCTAAAAAAAAGCTGAGCTGGCAAAGAGTAGCTATACATGGATGCTCAGGATTAGAGGATTGAGATTCATAGGAGGAAGAGGTGGATGAGGATGATGAAGATGAAGATGATTTCTCAAAGGATTCTAAACTAATTGCTTGGGATGACATTTTCCAAACTTTATTTTCACAATAGATGTTCATTCTCTTAAGGGAATGTTCATTATAAGAGTCAAAAGATAAATGAGGTATGGAATCTCCTTCTAATGGACCAATGGCATAATCAAGAATGAGAGTAATAATTCTTCTAGAAGGAAGTTTTCTAGAAGGTTTTCTAATTGACTCATGAATCTTTGAGAAGATGAATTATGGAAGGTTGAAATGAGATTTGATGATGTCACACCACATAATTTCTAGGATGGAGTGACAAGGTGCTAAGATGTTCCTCTAGAGTAGATAGAAGTGGCAACAAAATGGTGAAGAACTTGATGTTTTGGGTCACAGATAGCTTGAGATCCATGATATTTGAGAGTTTTGAAGGTTTTCTCTTGGCCAGTAAAGAATGACCAAATTTTGCTGAGGTTAAGACCAAGATCTTTAAGAGAGATGTCACTAGAAGTGAATTCCAGGAGGTCGGCCAGTTCTTCAGAGGAGAAGGAATGGCTTGTTCCGTTTATCTGAAAATGAAGAGAATATTTTTGGATGGGTTTCTCAAGAGAGGTTGAAATACTTAAATAAAATTCTCTTGGTTTATCTGGGAAGATAGGAGTATCTAGAGTAGACAACTCAGACCATCCCATTGTGGTGATCCATTCTTTAATATTTTTCCCAAAACCTATTTTCTTAAAGTTATTCCAATCTATATTCCTACCAGGCATGAAGTCTATATATAAGATTTGTTGGTATAGACCCACATTTCTCTCTTCGATAAGCTTGAGATTTTCAACTCTAGTAGCCTTATTTCTATTTGAAGATTGTCTAGGGTTACGCCTTATCCTTTAAAAGGTAGTGGTTATGGCTTAGTTTAAGGTTGAGCAGAAGACAGAAGTATATCCTTATGTTTGGGAGCCATTTAGATAAAGGACAATGGAGTAACAAGAAATGAGACGAAAGAGATTGAGATAAGAGAGGCAATGAGAAAACCTGAGGATGAATTGTTGGATGATCGATTGGAAGAAAGCATAAGAAAGAATAACGGACACGAGAATACTTGGAGAGAAGGAAGTAGACGCGATAGACAATTGAGAATGAGAGAAGGCGTATGATGTAAACTAAAAACATACTCTATTTATACTTGGAAGATTTGACGCTTCAAGTTCTTAGGAACATTTTAAAAGTACTTGACTAGCGTGTTAGTTTGATTTATGGCAAATTATATCCCAAGAGGTGAATTGGATTGTAATAAAAATTTGTTTCTTTAAACACTGTGTAATGAAAGAATGGTAGGTTTTGAAATATGCCGGTTATGTTTCGAAATCAAAATATTTATTTGATCAAGTTTCAAAATATAATATATAGATTTCGAAATATAAGTTTTTGATTTTAATATTTAGCTTATGTTTCGAAATCTCAACTTTGTAAAGAAGATAATCTTCTTAATGATGAGTAAACAAGAATTCTTATAAACAATGATGCTCATTTGTTTTGATAAAAAATAGTGCCTTTTAACTTATGTCAAAAATCCTTTGGAGGGTTTGAGTAAAGACAATAGCAAAGAAGAAAGTAAATATAAGTACACAAGTATTTTATAGTGGTTTAGCATCCAGCCTAGTCCACTACCTTCAAATTTTTGCACTTATTTTTAATCTCAATCATTAGATGATAACAAGGGTTTTATCAAGGTTCATCCTAAAACCTTTACATACAATGAGTTTTTAAGGCTAAACTCAAACCTCACAACAAATGGTAAATAGAGGAAATGATTTTTATAGACAAATAAATATGATATCAATAAATGCCTTACCAATGGCTGTACAAATCTCTTATAACAACTTGAGATAAGGAGAGCTAGAAGTAATGAGACTTCTTTGTTCCACTTGCTTCTCCTTTACACATTCAATGCACAATCAATGTATGAAAATTTTCTTTTAGGGCTCAATAAATGCCTTTTGTTTTCTTCTTCTTGTCTTCATCTTTAAACACCCATTATTTATATCAAGATACAAAATTTTGGCCATTTTTAACGGTTAGAGACAAGATTTCACGAAATTTTAAAATAAGTTTCGAAACACAACTAATCAGGTTTCGAAACATCCCAATTTGTATTGAGGTTTCGAAACATCAGACCACTACAACTGACCCTACAGACTGGGATAACATTTAATGGAAAGCAACAACACTTACCTACCATGAT
Organism: Diospyros lotus; assembly: GCF_014633365.1. Classification (NCBI taxonomy): domain Eukaryota; kingdom Viridiplantae; phylum Streptophyta; class Magnoliopsida; order Ericales; family Ebenaceae; genus Diospyros; species Diospyros lotus. Next base: position 15,776,045 of record NC_068348.1, on the reverse strand, counting down.
TTGTAATGATTACAATTTTAAATTTGAATTTTCTTTCACAATAATGGAATTAAGAGTTTAAATTGCTTTTAGATACGAAAAGAAATTTTCATAATTTTTTTTTTTTCAAATTTTCTTCCTCTTGCTATTTGAAACGATAGATGGTTTCGAAATCTAGCATGCATATTTTGAAATATGAGAACTTAGAAAGAGTTGTTTTGGACTGAAGCCTTATTTCGAAACATGTGCATTTCATAGATGTTTCGAAACATAATATTCAAGTTTCAAAACATGACATACATACTTCAAAAAATATTTAAAATCTTATCAAGCTAGTTTCAGAACAAGTATAGAAACATGATTAAGATAATTTTCCAAAAATAAAACATAAGTTTCGAAACATAATGCACAAACTTTAGATTTTTCAAACTTTTTGAATTTTTGTACCAAAACCACATTTGGGTTTTCCATAGGTTTTTTAACATGTGTTGTTACCAAATACAAAAATTAGAATTTCTAGGAGTGGGATGCCTGTGGATGTCAACAATCTCGAGATACAATTGATGTCCGATCACTGAGATAGGATAAGCTTCCGAAAGAATGCTTTCGAATGAGCCTTCCAAAAGGGCCTATCGAAGGGTCCTCCTGAAGGACTTGATTGATTGATGCTGGGCTGGTACATTATCCAAAGGGAAGTTCCCGAAGAGGCTTTTTGAAGGACCTTCCCAAAGGGCCTTCACGAAGGCTGGTTCGTGATAGGCGAAGCTCTCTTCTTGTAATTAACAGCCTTTTAGTTTGGGGTGCTTTTGAAGGGGCTTTTTGAAGAAGACTTCTGAAGGGTCCTCCTGATGGTACCTTTGTATGAGTAGAGAGTTTCACATGAACAAGGGTCTTGCATTCTAGAGTGCTTCCATGGGCTTCCTTCCGAAGGAACTTATCATGCTTTAGTGGCGTTCTTTCCAAAGGAACTAGATAAGTCTTCTGAAGAGTCTTATCTTCTCCTACCGGCCGGCCTTCCAAAGGAACGAGTGCAATGCTTTTGAAGAGACTGTGAAGAACAAACAAAGGTTAGAAGGCTCACGAGATTTTCCTCCCTCGAAGATCCTCCAATGCTTAAGTTAGTAACGGAAGGAAAATGATCTTACGAAAAAGAAAGTAGGCTAAATTTTCGGAGGAAAGTTGAAGTGGTATACCAATATTTGGATCCTCTTCTGAGGACTGTAGCTGGGCTTTTATAGGGCTCGAACCTCAAGAATGGTCACAAGTGGACACGTGTCATTGATCCTGAGAGGCACGTGTCCCTTGAGAAAATTCCCTTCTGAAGCCTCCTTCCGAAGGAGGCTGTTTGCTGCGCGCGAGGGAACTTTGAAAGCCTCCTTCTTCAGCTTCCTTCCAAAGCATCCTTCTCCAGCTTCCTTCCAAAGCATCCGCCCTCTTATTTCTGATTATTGGGGTACAACAATTGCCCCGCATTCTTTGTTTTGTTCTTTAGCTACATAATAAAGAGTAATTTGTAAGATTTTGGAACCAAGAATTAGAGATAAAACTTCTTGAAGAACGTTTCTGAAGAGTTATTTCGAAACGTCCTTCCCAAACATGCTTTGGTCACTGAGACGTTTGGGCTTTTGCACATCTGCTATAAATAGGACCAGTTGCTTTGGGAATTCTCTTACGCTTGCATTTTGTCTCATTTCAAAGAACCTTCTTGTTTCCTTTGTGTTATCTCCTTTCAAAGGAATTGCCTATTGCCTTTTGCTATCTCTTTCTGATGGACCCCCTTCTGAAAGATTCATTGCCTTAGGTAACCGTATAATTTCCTTCTCAACACTATTCTTCTCGAAGCGTTAGTAGTGCTAGAAATGTCCCTTCTGAAGACCTTTTGCACGTAGGTGTTCCTTCCATAGTACTGTCACTTCTGAAGCAGATTCTCCTTCCAAAGACGATTATCGTTTCTTTAGAAAAAAGCCTAATTCGACTCTTTTGATATCTTTCCCTTTCTTTTCTCCCTTTCACTTGCTACTATGGCCAGTGGAAATATATATCATCATGAAGTCGATTCCCATGGATTCGATCACTTTTTCTTGAAAGGTAAATGCTCTCGGATGACGTGGCCCTAATTCACCAAAATTACAACATTCCCAGGGATTACCGTACTAGGCTCCCTTATCCTGAAGAGAATTGTGAAGTTGATGTAGAGGAGGGGTGGAAGAGCGTCCACGAGGCTAGTTTTCATTTAGGTTTCCATCTCCCTCTTCATAACTTTGGCCTTAGGTTCCTTCGCCATAGTGGGTTAGCTCCTGGTCAATTACATCCCAATGGCTGGGCCCATTTAGTTGGCTTTTACATCATTTGTCACGAGAATGACATAAACCCCATTGTAGACTTTCTTTACTATCTCTTCCACTTACGCTTGGTAAAGGAACGTTATCATATGTACACTCTCCAAGAGACTTGAGATGACTGTCCTTTCTTTGACTCCCCTCCAAGAAAGGCTTCATTTGACTCTCGGTGGTTTTTGGTCAAACCTCCAAACGGTGTGTGGAACGCTCCGCGCGAGTGGCGCACTAACCTCGAGAGAGTAGCTAAACCGAGATTGAGCGAGTCAATTCCCAAGCTTAGGGAGCGGTATGAGGACAACCGTCATGTTATTACTCGTAGCGGTCCTAAACATCTTTTTGACCTCATAACTATGGACATATTAATAAGGCTATGTAACACCCCGCTTTTCTCTTACCGAGCGTGTCACTATGCCGGGGCCCAAAATATACATAAATTATTTTTTTCTTTCTTTCTCGGTACATAACTTAAACTTTAAGTACCGAATTCCAAACAAAACCCCCAGCAAATCATTCACAATACGGAAGCGATAATCGAAACCTGATATGGTACATACCTGAATTCACCTTATTTTATATCATAAAGAATCCGTACCATATATTACATCATATTCTCAAAATATAAAATACATGAGATTCCATAAACATTCTAACAAGACTAATCATCAATAAAGCATAAGCTAAAACATATCTGAATCAGCTCTTGAATCCATTGGCCACGCCATCATGTGCCGTCTCATCTCAATCTGTTCCTTGCCTAAGCTGCAAGTCTAAACTGGAACGTTGAATGTTCTAGGGGCATAACCTATTAGAAAATAAAACTTCTAGTGAGGGTCCAAAAACATATACATAAGAATGCATGATGTAATAACATGATCAACATGTTCTTTTAATATAACTTCCTAGGTCCACCAGCCTGGCACAGAATTCTAGGCAAATCCCGAATCTCTACAGGATAAGCCTAACGTTATTCCATCATTGTCCTAGGGGAATTATGGGTACACTCTGGGGGTGACATCCCATTCCTATGCACAAATATCAATGTGACAATAATATCGTGCCATGCAATTATCACGACTTTCCATGCAATATGATAAAATGAATATTTCATTCATAAGTAGCATGCATATATAACAAACATATCATAAATATAAGTTCTTGCGAGAAAACCACTCACAAAACCATGTTTAGAATAAAATTTCTCACATTTGCCCAAAGATCAAGACACGTCAAAAAACGCGTATCGCCTCAATATGCGTGCCCGATCTTGATTCTCGTGCCAACTCTCAAAAGTTGCACCAATCACATCATCTCGATCACCTCAATCATAAAAATGATATTTAATCACTAAATATCCTCAATATTCCATTTATTTCATTTTCCCTTCATTTTTCTCATTTTTCCTTCTAAAAATCCCAATAAATACCATCGAGACTTTTTTCTCAAATCTAATTCCACAACAATTAATCATAGGCTATGAACTTCAAGGGAAAAATACTGAACTTACCCGGATGGTGCGTTTTCATGGGTAAAATCCTGAACTTACCCGGATGATGCTAAAATCGAGACATTGAGAAGCCCAAACCCAAATCCTTTTGCACGGTCTTCCATAAAATATTTTTCTCTATTTTCTAGGATTTTTACAAAATTTTTTGGAGGTCCCACACGCCTGCACGTGCCTAGGGCGAGTGGGTACGCGTGGAGAACAGTGCGTGACCGGCACGTGTCGGTCGTCTTCTCCAGCGACGGTCGTGCCAACGTTCTGGGATTTCGATGCCATCTTGAAGCCCTCTTCCAGTCGATCAACATGGCACCTTTTGTGCCTCGAAAGGAGCTCCAAAAGCCTTCCGATTAGCCGGATAAAGCCTTAGCTAGATCGCCTGCCTCCAAACTCTAGCGAAGCTCGAATCGCCATCAAACTTACTCCAAAATGCCTCAAAGTTTCCAGAATGCTTCTACCTCTCATGGGCTCAAAATCCCCTTATTTTGGTCGGCCAATTCATTCAATAAGGCGGCCGATTTGAAGCTCAAAAATGCTTAAAACCCTCGGCCACCTCTCGACTATTTATAGCCAAAACTGAGCAATGAAGCCTCCTTAACCGTTAAATCCAACCTCTAAGGAGTCCTTACCTCTCCTAGATCTGCCTTAACAGACCCTTATCCAACCAAGCAATCGATTTGCAAAGCGTTCGACGACCGACCATCTTTCGGTCGCTTTTCTCCATTTTCTGGCCACCCGCGTAGCTGTTGTCGGCCAAGCCTTTTACCAAAAGTCATCCTCAACCAACCCTCGTGCCATCCCCATGGACAAAATCGGTGATTGGATGGGCTGGTCGGCCATGGCTGTTTGGAGATTTTTCCTGAAATTGCACTTTAGCCCCTCAAACTTTGGCTTTCTCACTGTGGCCCATTTTTACAAAGCTCCTCAACTTTGTATAATTGTATTTAAGACCTTTAAGTCCTAAAACATCCATTTGACCCTTGAATATTCCGAAAAAACATCGTTTTGAGCTCCCTCTGGAATTTTTAGAAAATTGCACTTAGGCCCGAATCTTCATTTTGGCCCTAAACCTCTTTGTTTCTTCCTGAAACAATTGAAGGGTTGTTCCTTATGAAAAACCGAAGCCCTCTCAAGCTTCCGTTGACTTCCCAAAAGTCGTCTATAATAATTCGGTATTGTAGTCTAATTGGCAACTGCATTTTAGCTGTATCGAAGACTGTTCTCGATCTCATTTCTTTCGATGCAATAAATCATGCCTCGAAATACTCATCACGGCCATATCATTTTCCTTTGACATCTCAACTCCAGGGCACTCCCTGTAGTCGATTCGGTCAATTTTTCGGGCTATTTAGATTCCAATATTCCCTGAAATTTCATTTTTTTTAATAAAATGCTTATTTTCAAGTAATCCTAATTTCTTGGGTATTACAGGCTGGGCTGGGTTCTTGTGCTTGGCGAATCATCTTGTCGTAGGGTGCCCAGGGCACCATGTCCAGACCCTCTAGTTAACCCAGCGCTTGCTACCACATCAAGATAAGGGGACATCCCTCAATAGAAGGAGCCATCTCCTGAGGGTATGGACCCCCTAACTACTTGCAACTCTTCTTTTCTCCTAAACTCTGTTTCGTTTGAATTTTTGCACTCAAGTTATTTTTTGGTATCTAACCACATCGTATCTTTTCCTCATAGCCGTGCATCACCTTATGAGGTCTGCTCACCGAAAGGTCACCCATGGAGTTGCTTAGGCCGAAGTGCCACCTCCTCTTGACCCCATAATGAGACCCCCTACTATGATGCTCAGAATGTCGAGCAAGATGAGGGAGTGGGAGAGACTGTTGCTCCTCCACGTCATCACCACCAGAGGAAGAAGAGGAGTCATGGCTAGGAGGGTGAGGTAGACCCCACGACTTTTCAGCCTGCTGACGATCTTCTCCCTCCTGATCCACCAGTGGAGCCTTTCCCGAACTTTCCTTCAGTGGAGAGAGCTGATCCAGCACTTCACCTATCATTTGAGATGGGTGCATCAGCGTCTATGAGCTAGGCTAATCCCGAGAGGATGGGCCATGACAATAGGTCCCCCGTCGTGCAACTTTTGAGGTAGCCGGACACGGGGCGGGAGCAGGCCTTCATGGCACTCTGGAGGGTGAGGTTACCTCCCGCTTCGACCATACAACAATTAATGTAGTCCAAGAGAGTGGTTGGGGGTTGTATCATCATGCCGTAGTCAACCCATAGCACGATGATCGTCGTACCCTACATACGGAGAAAGTGGTTGCTTTTAGAGGCATGACTCTCATTCTGTCTTCGCTACTTGCTCCCCACCAGGGGCAATACAGCTAGATAACAATAGTTGGGTTCGCGGGGAGTGCTTTGACATGAGGCCTAGGGTCCTGGATACAGACATGATAGACATGCTCGACATCGACGCTCGTCTCCTTTATTCTTCCACGCTTCCGCGTGATGAGGGTTAGTACTTTCAAAATTCTCCACAAGACATGGATGAGTTTGAGCACTATCTCTCAATCATAAGTCTCACTTGCCTTCCTTTTTCCCAAAATTTTCAGCTATTGACTTTTCCAATTTCTTCTCTCACAGGGTGCTCAAGGCGCAGTAGTGACCAATGCTATAAACTGTGCATGCTTGGCTTGTTAGGAAGCACAGATTTATGACTTGACGCAGAAGTCTTTCCAGTGGAAGGAGGACGAGCAGGTCCTAAATATGATAATCCGTCATTTCAAATCAGATAAGGTCACCTTTCAATCTCAGCTTCAAGATCTATCAATTAGCCGCTAGGTAGCTGAGGATGATGCCCACAAATGGAAGGAGAAGTTGGAGGCTTGAAATTGGGCTTACGAAGAAAAAGTATCTTTTTTGGTGGAGGCCTAAGGGGAGCTGTCATGCTTGAAATCTTTCTTAGCCAGCCCCGAGGAATGGGTAGCCACGTTGCTCCAAATGGCTACCCGTGCTTAGTTAGAGATGGAGAAGATGTGGGAGAATAGGCGACAAGAGATTGAGGAGGCGACGAAAGATGTTGTGAAGCAGTACTGCCTTTCCAAGGATTGTTATCGCCGCAAGGATGATTATGCCAGCTGCTTCTCAAATTTTGGCTTTTACCTCAACCACAACTTCTTAAAGTCCAAGCGTTCGGGGGACTCCTTCCTAGAGATGACTTTCGATAACACTATGTTTGTCAGAACTCCTCTCGACTGGTAGAAGTATGAGCCGAATGATCCTGGGCTCAAAGAATGTATAAGACAGGCTCTGGAGGATGACCTTAGTAACCTACAAGGTCCATGGAGACCCTATGCCCTTGAGTTTGAGGAGGGTGAAGTAGGTGCCAACATGACTAGCACTGTCCAGATGATTGAGAGGGGCTTGGAGATGGATCTTACCACTGATGCTTCTTAGAGTTTGCCCCTTGGAGAGGGTTCGGGACATGCGTATTGTCCTCCACCCGAAGATTAGTGTGGACTTTATGATTTGTATTGTTTTTAATTGGGATGTAAGGAACGACCCATTTTACTAGTTCCATCTCAAAGCGTTATTCTTGGAGTTTTTTAATACATTTCTTTGGCTGTTGCATTTTATCTTATCAACTTTAGGATGAATGGAGTCCTTGTGGCCGTTTCAATGCGCCTCATGTTATTGCCTTATTTGCATAACCACGTAATCCTACTCTGCTTCTATCATTAGCTTGTTAGTTATGCGACTTGTATTCATACCCCTTCGAGCTTTTATTTATTTGCCTCAGTGGTTTAATTTTTGTCTATTTATATTTGCGTTCTCTCTTCGAGGTCCTTCTACCTTAGGAAATTTGGGATAGGGCTCGCACCCTTGACTTGATTATGAGACTCATGCAACATTCATTGAGCTCTCGGCTTTGGTTAAATTTTGGGATGGCCTCATTGTCGGATCTTCCCAAACGTTTTCGGGGTAGGCATATGTGGCTTTTAAGAGGAGACATCTTCCAATGGTGCTTGTTATTTTTCCTCAGGTTCATTTTCCATACGAAATCTAGGTTTGGCCAAAGATCTAACACGGGATTCATTCCGGGCATCCAAGTTTGTCGAGAGACCTAGGCGCCATAGCAACCAAGGAGTCAGGTCTAGCTTTGGGGCCTAGCTCCGAACTCAATCAAGGGATCTAGGTGAGTCTACGAGCATAGGAGTTAGAGCATCCGATGATCCTGAGTTGGTTTATGGTCATAGGCTCTAGATTAGGGCTAGGCGACCAGACCTTCGAGAGTAGAATCCTTTCTTTCACTTTCTTGTCCACCGTTCTGAGGTCCGGTCTACCTCAGGGGATCTGGGTTTGACTAACAATCCGATTTGGGATTCCTTCTAGGCGTTCGAGTTTACTAGGAGACCTAGGCGCCATATCAACGAAGGAGTCAGGTCTAGCTTAGGGGCATAGCACCAGACTCAATTAAGGGATCTAGGTGAGTCTGTGGGTATAGGCGTCGGAGCATCCGATGATCCTGACCTGGTCTTAGGTCATAGGTTCCAGATCGCAACTGGGTGACTTAAGCCTCACGCGGTGAAGGCGTCTTTAGACTTACCATATAACGGCTTCATCATTTCCTATCCTTTTCGAGAGTCAGTCTACTCCAATTGAATCTATGTTCAACCAACGGTCCGGTACGGGATTCTTTTTGGGCATCCAAGAGACCTAGGCACTGAATCAACCAAGGAGTCAGGTCTAGCACAGGGGCATAGCGCCAGACTCAATCGAGGGATCTGGGTGAGTCTGCGGGCATAAACATCGGATCACTAGACAATCCCATCTTGGCCAGTGGTCATATGCACTTGATTACCACTGAGTGACCTTAACCTCTTCGGGGACCATCTCTGAGCTACTATACCTGCATTACACTTTATTGTACATACTAATGCTTAAGACACAAGGGATTTTACACGGTTCAGCTTATAACTTTGCCTACTTTATGGGAATATAGGGGGTGTATTCTTTTATTCATGGGAGGATTATTACATGAAAAAATTAAAAAGAATTCTGGCTCACAGTGGAGTTGGGCAATGCCTCTTGCAACGAACACACCTCCATGTCTTGTGCCTTGGATCCTTTATAGCCAGCCCCAACTGGCAGAGCGGGAAAGTATCTTTTGAGGTGCATAGTATTCCAAGTTTTACTCATCATCTCTCCTAATGTCTGCAGTATGCAAGTGTTGGGCCCTAACATTTTTAATATTCTATAAGGCCCTTCCCAATTCGGCCTGAGTTTTCCTTCTTCCCTGAGGGGCTTGGTGACGATTGTCTTTCTAAGTACTAGATCCCCTTCTTCGAGTTTACGAGGTCAAACCCTTTCATTGTAATAACTAGTGATCCTTTTCTGATAAGCTGCCAATTGTATTGTTGCCTTTTCTCTTAATTATTCCAGAAGGTCCATATTCTCCCTTAGACGATCTGAATTACTCTCTTCCACAAAGGTCATAACCTGAGGTGAGCTAAGATCCACTTCCACAGGGATAAGAGCATTCGTCCCATACACTAAGCTGAATGGTGTTTCCTCAGTAAGTACCTGACTGGTAGTGCAATATGCCCATAAGATGCTGGGGAGTTCGTCGGCCCATCTACCTTTCGCCTTCTCCAACCGGGTCTTCAGCCCATGTAGTATGGTCTTGTTGCTTGTTTCGACTTATCCATTTGCCACTACAAAAAAACTGGCATTTAGCGGTGGTTTTTAAAATCGCCGCTAAATTAGCCGTCGCGGAGCATTTAGTGGCGGTTTTGACCAACTGCTGGAATAATTGCCGCAAATCATATTTTTTGCGGCGGTTTTAAAACCGCTGCAAAATTAGTGATTTAGCGGTGGTTTTTAAAATATATAGCGGCGGTTTTTCAACCGCCGCAAAAATTAAAAAAAAAAAAAAATTTTTAATTTTAGTGGTGGTTGTGGAAACCACCGCTAAAATTAAAACAAAATTAAAAATTTTAATTTCTCCCACCCGCTGGCTTGTGCCCGCCCAGCCACGTGACCCCATGTCTGCACGCCACGTGGCGAGGCTAGAAATTCCCCAGTTTCGAACCCACAACCTCTCCTGTGCACGTGCGTGCTTTTAACCGTCTGATCTACCAAGTTCCCTTATTATATAACCGCATATATAAATTATATACCACTACTTTCCAGAATTATATTTTATATTTTTTAATATAGAAAAAAAAACATTAATTAATTTATTATTTTTTAAAAGAGTAAAGGAATAAATTAAAAATAAATTAATTGAATTAAATTAACTAAATTAATTTATAAAAATAAAAAAATTATATATTTTTTAAAATTAATAAAATTTTGTTAAATTTCTTTTTATTTTTATTTTTTTAAATTAAATTTTTAGTTAACTAGTGGTGAACTCGTGTGATATATGGGAGAGTTTAATTTAAAAATAAAAAAATAAATTTATTATTTTAAATAATTTTAAAAAAATTGATAATTATAATTTTTTTAATCTTTAATCATGTTGAAAAATTTAAGTTTAATTAATTATTCACTATTCAATATGCTAATGGAGAACACTTTTAATTCAATATACTTATAATTTTTTTTATTATATTATATTTATTTATAAATAAATATTATAAAATCTATAATATTTTCACTTAAAGACGTTCGTTATTTTCTATTTATTATATTATAATTATAAATATAAATTAAAACTCTTAAATATGAGTAAGAATAAGTTTTTTTCAATAATAACAAAATTTAAAAAAAATAAATTTTAATTTCTTCCATAATCTTAAAAATGTGATACCTTAAATATTAATTAGTATTGAAAAACCCTAGTATTTGACCACATTAAATAATTTTTTATGAATTTGTTAAGACATCACATTTTTAAGACTATAATATAATTATTAAAGTGATTAATAATTAATTAATCACTACTTTTGATTAAATGCAAATTTTTGAGGAAAAAAATTTACCATTGATTGACACTTGACAAAATACTTTATTTGACTATCATAATTTAATATTATATAAATATACATAGAATAAAGATATAAAAATGATATTTTAAATAAATAGATAATTTTCTATGACTTAATTAATAGTTTAAATTGTCTATTAATATTTCTCATAAAACTCATGCAAATTTAATACAAAACAATTAGCATTGAAAAACTCGTATATTTTAAAATTTATTATTAATTTTACAATAATTAGTACATATTATTTCAAAATAATTGAAAGATTTAAATTATTAATGCAAATTACAAAATGTAAATTATTAATGCAATAAGTATTAAACGCAAATCATTAATGCAAGTTTTGAGGGCAAATTTTATTACTAATTATTTCAAAGCAATTGAAAGATTTAAATTATTAATGCAATAAGTATTAATTGTAAATCATTAATGCAAGTTTTGGAGGGAAATTTCTTTTTTCAAGACTATCATACTTTTATATATATAAAGAATATAGATGCAAATTATAAAATGTAAATTATTAATGCAATAAGTACTAAATGCAAATCATTAATGTAAGTTTTGGGGGAATATTTTATTACTAATTATTTCAAAGCAATTGAAAATTTTAAATTATTAATGCAAATTACAAAATGCAAATTATTAATGCAATAAGTATTAATTGTAAATCATTAATGCAAGTTTTGGAGGGAAATTTATTTTTTCAAGACTATCATACTTTTATATATATAAAGATGCAAATTACAAAATGTAAATTATTAATGCAATAAGTATTAAATGCAAATCATTAATGTAAGTTTTGGGGGAAAATTTTATTACTACTTATTATTTTAAAACAATTGAAAATTTTAAATTATTAATGCAAATTACAAAATGCAAATTATTAATGCAATAAGTATTAATTGTAAATCATTAATGCAAGTTTTAGAGAGAAATTTCTTTTTTCAAGACTATTCTACTTTTATATATATAAAGATGCAAATTACAAAATGTAAATTATTAATGCAATAAGTATTAAATGCAAATCATTAATGCAAGTTTTGGAAAAAAATTTTATTACTACTTATTATTTCAAAGCAATTGAAAATTTTAAATTATTAATGCAAATTACAAAATATAAATTCTTAATACAATAAGTATTAATGGTAAATCATTAATGCAAGTTTTGGGGGGAAATTTCTTTTTTCAAGACTATCATACTTTTATATATATAAAGATTTTGTAATTAATTTAAATTAAATTTTAAATTTCTTTTTGTTAATTTAATTCAATTTAATTTTAATTTTAAATTATTTAATTTTAATTATAAATTATTTAATTATTTTTGAATTTAGCTGCGATTTTTCAAAAACTGCCGCTAAATTAAATTTTTTAATGAATTTTGCAGCGGTTTTTAAAAATCGCAGCAAATATTAATTTAATTTTAATTATAAATTATTTAATTATTTTTACCGCCGCTAAATTAAATTTTTTGATGAATTTTGCAGCGGTTTTCAAAACCGCCGCAAATGTTAATTTAATTTTAATTTTAAATTATTTAATTATTTTTTAATTTAGCGGCGGTTTCTCAAAAACCGTTGCTAAATTCAATTTTATTTTTTAATTATTTAATTATTTTTTAAATTTAGTGACGGTTTTCAAAAAACCGTCGCAAAATTGAATGTTTTAATGAATTTTGCGATAGTTTTTCAAAATCGCCACAAAATGTTAAAAAAATCGCCGCTAAAATAGTATTTTGCGGCGGTTTGTAAGCCGCCGCAAAATTTCATTTTTTGCGGCTGTTTTAGAAATTGCCGCAAAAAAATTGCCACTAAAAATCAATTTTTTGTAGTGTGCCTAGGGTATGTAACGGATGCCATCCTCAAACTAATGCCCCATCCGAGTCGAAATGTGTTCCATGATTTGTGTTGAGTATACGAGGCACACTAAAACGACCAATGATATCCTTCCATTCCATACCATCCCTTCCACTTTATTTTTAGTTATGGTTGCCAAAGGTTTAGCTTCCACCCACTTCGTGAAATAATCCATAGCTACCAATAAAAATTTCCTTTGAGTAGACGCCACTAGGAATGGCCCCGGTGTGTCTAGCCCCCATTGTACGAATGGTAGAGGTTGAAATATCGGTTGGATGGGGGTAGGAGGCCTTATCATAAGAGGAGCATGTTTTTGGCACTTGTCACAAGTCCAAACCTTCTTGGTTGCATCTTGCCTTAGTGTGGGCTAGAAGAAACCAACTCGTAAGATCTTCCCAACCAGTGCCCTTCCCCCAAGGTGTTCACCATAGTCTCTCTCATGCACTTCCTCCAAGGTTTGTTGTGCTTTCCTGGGGCCCATACATTGCAGTAGCGGTATGGACTATTCTCTTTTGAACAGTTCTTAACCAATTGCTGTGAAACGAGCCGTGCTAGTTTTTAATCTCCTTGCTTCTGTGGGGGTTCTGAAAGTTCTTGATTGAGAAAATACTTCAGTATCGGGCTTCTCCAATCTTTGATCCCCATAATGCAATGCATTACAACGTCTTCTTCTCCTACGCTGGGTTGTTGGAGGACTTCCATGTGAATTAGGTGTCCGGGAGTGTCTCGGGTAGAGGCCAATTTTGACAATGTGTTCGCATGTTGATTGAGGGACCTATTAATCTAAATTAGTTCAAAATGCTCAAACCTATGGGCAAGCTCTTTCACCTTTTGCAGATAGCAGGCCAATACTGGCTCTCTCACTTCGTAAATTCCTTGGAACTGTTGTACTACCAACTGAGAGTCGCTGTGAGCTGTCAGGCTTTTTACTTCCAATTTTTCTGCCAACTTCATTCTGGCCAGCAAATCCTTATACTCTGTTACGTTGTTTGTATTAGGGAAGGTGAAGTAGAGTGAGCACTCCAAGATCTCTTGTTCTGGGGAAATCAGTACTACCCCTACCTACTCCCTTTGGCATTTGAGGTCCCATCGACAAACAACATCCACCCATTATTGTGGGCTTCTTCCATTATAGACGGGTGAGTACACTTGACTATGAAGTTTGCCAACGCTTGCCTCTTTATCACCTTTTTAGGCTCGAAGCTAATATCACACTCACTGAGTTTGATGGCCCATTTGGTTAGCCTCCCTGAGCATTCAGGCTTTTATAAGACATTCTTTAAAGGTTGATCTGTCAGTATTGTTGCAACGTGCACTTGGAAATAGGGTCTCAGTTTCCTTGCTACTATCACTAATGCCAGAGCTATTTTTTCAGCATAGTGGTATCGTGACTCTGCCCCCTGCCAAAACTTTGCTTACGTAATAGACTGGCCTATCAGCCTACTCCCCTTGTCTGACAAGGATTGCACTCACTACATGATAGATGATTCCCAAATATAAGTATAGCTTTTCTCTGGGATTTGGTTAGGTCAATAGGGGAATCTCCTTTAGGTATTCTTTCAATTCTTGATAGGCTTTCTCGCACTCGGTCTTCCATTGAAATTTTTTTCCTCTCTTTAAGGCCTTGAAGAAAGGAAGGCGACGTTTAACATACTTCGAGAGGAATTTGCCTAAGGCCGTAAGGTGACCCATCAAGCTCTGAACCTCCTTCACTAAGGAAGGGGATTGCATGTCAATTATTGCTTGCACCTTTTTCGGGTTCGTTTCTATCCCCCTGTGGGTAATCATGTATCCCAAGAATTTTCCTAATTTCACCTCGAATACACACTTGTTAGGATTCAAGTGCATATTATTCTTTCTAAACATAGTAAAAACTTTTTCAAGTTTTCTGGCGTGTAACTCGCCTTGTTTGGTTTTCACTATCATGTTGTCCACATAGGCCTCTATTACCTCCCCAAGCAAGTCTTTGAATACTTTGTTGACCATTCTCTAATATGTGGCCCTCGCGTTCTTTAAGCCAAAAGGCATCACTTAGTAACAATACACCCCATTTTCTGTGATAAAGGTCGTTTTCTCAATATCGGGTGGATACATACTGATATGGTGGTAACCAGAGAATGCATCCAAAAAGCTTAGTATGACATATTCGGAGGTGACATTAACCAGTCTGTCTATTCTAGGGAATGGGTAAGAGTCTTTCGAGTAAGGCTTGTTGAGGTCGATGAAATCGATGCGTATTAGCCATTTTTCTTTGGCTTTTTTCACCATCACGGCGTTTGCAAACCATTATGGGTATTGAACTTCCCTGATGAATCCTACCTCAAGGAGTTTGTCTATTTCTTCTTCCAGGAACTTTAATCTCTTTGGGGTAATATGTCTTTTCTTTTGTTTGATAGGTGATGTGAGAATTTATTTACACATTTATTGGTCATAATTGAGTAGTGTTTAAGTATTTTATATGTGTTTTATCTATAATTATCTAATATTTTAAGTTTCTTTTATATATATATTTAATTTTTAGTATTTTTTGTTATTTTACATAAATGTTACTTTGTGTTTGGGTTGAAAATAAAAATAAAAATAAAAATAAAAATAAAAAAAGATATTATAAATTTAATATTACAAATTAATATTATAATATAAATAAAAAATATTATAAATAATTAATATTATTAAAGTTAATATAAATAATAGTATATCAAATACTATATTTTATATTATATATTATATTACTTATATATATATATTATATTATTAATTTAAGTGTGTGGGCGTGAATGTGCTCGGGCTGTGCATGTGAGGCCTTGCATACATATATATATATATATATAATATTAATAAAGGAATTGAATGGGTGGACTTGGATTGGGACTTTGGCAGAAGACTTGGGCGGCGCAAGACAGTGGACTTGAAGCAGCGCACGGAGAAGATTAGAAGCAACAGTTTCATGTATTGGAGAGTAGAAGTGCTGCACATGGATTATAGAAGGAAGTAGCCGAACAGCAAGGTGCCGCACAGGGTCGTCTCACGCAGCGCCAGCGGAATTGGTCTTGACCCAGATCTGAACAGATCTGGACAGCGAACTTTTTATTCTTCTACTTCTTTATTTAATCTTTTATCATGTTCTCTAATATATTAAAGTGTGTTTTCAGAATTACTATGAACTGATTTATTAAACTAAGGCCATGTATTGGCCGAAACTATGATGATGCATTTTTTTTATAATTTTATGTGATTGAATAATTTGGGTTATGTTGAGTTGTGTGGTATTGAATTTAATGCTTGTAAATAATTGGCCACTATTTACATGATTTGATGCCTAATCTTGAGACCGAAAGGAGATATTTTGGGAATTGCATCGTAGGTACCATACACCATAAAGTAAAATCGACTAGAAATAGAATTCGATTTCTTTGTGCTACTTTTAGCGATACGCTAGGAATTTCACAAATTGTAATGCGTTTTCATTTAGTTAAATTTTCATAGAAATATAGGAAGTTATTAAATGAGAATAGACTCGTTATAACCTAGAAATAGGGTAACGAATGCATTAGGAGATTTCGTCGTCACATACTCAATTTACCAATTCATTCGCATAAAAATATATGATTTGCATTGCATAGCTAGGTTCATACATGTGCCTTAGTTATTAAAATCTACTGATTTCTTGATTCAAGTTTCCTTCCAAATCAATTTTATTTTATTAGTCTAATTAATTAATTTTTTTTCTGTTCTTTATTAAATCTGGAATTTTGGATTATCTACATAATAAAGAAAGTTTAAAAATTTGGTACTTGAAATCATTTCTCGTGAGAACGATATTCGTACTTACTACTATATTACTTGTTCAACTCGTACACTTGCGGTATATTTTAGGGTGATCAAGTTTTTGGCGCCATTGCCGGAGAAAGTATTTTTCAATATCAAATTAAAAAAATTTTCTTTATTAATTTAGATTGTATACATTTTTTTTTTTTAGTGATTTTGTCTTTTGTGATTTTTTTTTGATTTATTATTTTTTATTATTTTTCATACTTTGCCTATCTTACATAGTCTTGTTTTACATTGCAGGCTGAGTAGTGCATGCCAAGAAAGCGTGGAGAAATTCAACCATTTGATCCAGAGATGGAAAGAACCTGCCGAGCAATAAAGAAAAGGACGAGATTAGCACGACAAGTAACAGTCATGGCAGAAAATCACAACCAGAACCTGAACCAGAATCAGAATCAGAGATTACTACGTGATTATGCCAGGCCAGACCCAGTTGGAGCTCAAACCAACATACTGAGACCAGCTGTCAATGCCAATAACTTTGAGATCAAACCAGGACTCATTCAGATGGTTCAGTAGGGGCAATTTGGTGGAAATCCAACTGAAGATCCTAATGCACATTTAGCAAACTTTTTAGAGATATGCGACACTATCGGGGTTATCCAGCTGAAGATCCTCTGATTGTTTCTTTCTCCTTTCCTCTATCGGGGTTATTGGTTTTCCCTTTTGTTTGGAGCATCATTCCTAGGGCGAGGGGGCATCCTCTGATCCTAGGTCCGTCCCTCCTACCCAGTTGGTTTTTCAAATTGTTTAGTATAAATCAATTAAGGTTCCCATCCCTGATCAGCTGCTTAATCAGGTTACGTAACTCCCAGCACTGCTCTATAGCATGCCCTGGGGACTCGTGAAATTTGCAGAAAGCATCCATGTTCTTGCCCATAGGCTAGTTGGAATGTGGGAGAAAGTTAATGAGCCCTGTGTGCGTGATAGAGGAAAGGATATTGGCTCTTGGTTTGGTGAGGGGGGTACTATTAGGAACCCATGACCGTGTAGGGTTCCATTCTACCCGATTTCAATCCGTAGAGGCGCAAGCGCGATCTCCTCCAAGTCGGTCCACACGATCGATCCTTCCACGGACTTCTTGGCCATGCTAGCAACCCTGGACACCTTTAGAGAGAAAACTGAATTTTTTCTTCTTCTTTTCCAACTTCTTAAGCGGCATATAAATAGAGTTTAAGAACCCTAATCGTGCCTTGGAAAAACCCTAACACTTTAGGCCCGACCCTTAATCACATTGGGCTGACTCTCTCTTTTTAATTGTGGAATGAGCTCGATCTAAGTGTGTGACCCCTTAGGTCCACCATTAGATTAGATGTAAGGCCAATTCTATTGGGCTATATCACGGCCCAACTTATTAGATTAATTAAACTCTTTAATTAAACTCATGGGCTTCTTAATTAACACATCTCATGGGCTTCTTAATTAAACTCTTTAATTAATAGTTTTGGAATTAATCAAATTAATTCTAAAACCCTACATATCATGGTTAAAGTGTAGCAACATGCCATGAATACCTATCTAATGATGAAAAAATGTGGACCTTTTCAATTGCAATTATCGTGCAGTGAAATCCTTTCATTGATTTATGTTCCGATTGAATTTAGGGTATGGTTTTATAACGAAACCCTAATCATTCAATAACTATGTATTCATTCCAGATTTATGACTTGATATGTGAAATCAAAATAGCTTTTGATTTCCACCTCACTTGGCCAAGGATTTCCTTAGTCATGAAATCATCGGAATACATAGGACATCTTCTCATCTTGACGATAAGTGATGAATCCTATTTCGACATTCACAAGCCCTCATATGTGATAAGGCCACGCCCAATGATAGTTTGTTAATGACTCTATTAGAATCCAAAAAACACCAAGGTGTAACCAGTCAAATATAAGACTACCATGATGTCTCAAGTCTAAGAATCAATCTGCACTATTGCAACACAAGAATTCTAATTTGACATTAAACAATAACCATTAGGAATTCTGTATCAGGTCAGTTTAGTGTACCTTATAATAAGCACCCACATATATGCACTAATGTCCTCACACTAATGTTCATGAAACAAGACATTTTCCTGATTGAGCATGCATCATATGGGCTAGTTTATCTGAGTTATTAGTGTCCAATCCTAATAACTCTATGACTAGGAACATTTAAGATCAAGGCTTATAAAGAATATGTTTCATGATCGCCATCTCTATGCACGACCATATTCCATGAACCTATTTGATCTATGGACTTTGTCAAGTATGGATTGCAATAAATAATGATGAAAACCATCAATGATAAATAAAAACATAATGCCTTGCAATAACAATTGATTAAAGATAAAGAATCCCAATGTAAAGTATGATCAATTACATAAAACATGATTGGCTTGTGGGGCATAACTCTAACAGGTACAACTCCAGATTTACATCTTTGGGGGCTCTATCTTCTCTGTATTTTTACTGATCTATCCGACCCAACATCATTCAACTTTCTTTTTCTTTTACCTTCTCATGATTCTAGAATTTCCATTTAGATGATAAACTCTTCTGCCTATGCAAACAATTCGGTCATTGAGTTTTGCTCGAAAAAGGCTAGGGATCTTCTGAGAGGGGCGCATGTTGTTCCATTAAGCAGGGCTGATAACCTCAATCTAACCGAGAGATCCCTTACTTCCTGTGTTGCGGCTCTAAACCATCCGATATATTACTTCAGGGATTCATTGGGTTTCTGTTGTAGACTCATCAGATACATATAACACTTTTCTTCTTTAGGATGTAGGCGGGGAATGCATCCAGGAATTCTTTCTTCAACTGCTCAAACGATCGTATATGCCCCGTTGGTAATTCAGTGAACCATTGTTGAGCCTGTGCCGCATGGGAGAGTGGGAAAGCTCTGCACTTAGTGACCTTATTCCATTGGTGTAACATGACCATTGCGATGAAGTGTTGTAGGTGTTTCTTTGGATCCTTCTTTCCCAAATATACCGAATGCTGTTGTAGTTTGAACCCCGATCGTACTGGTTAACTCTAGAGTTCTTTGGATAGAGGGAATCATTTCGTGAGCACTTCCCTTGGCACCATCATTACTTGCTTCTACTTTAGCACTTCTTTTATGAGGCACTTGATGTCAAACGCCTTGAGCGTTTCTTTCTCTGCTTCATTTTTGCAACGAGATAGGACGTAAAGGGCTCTTGAGTGGTGCTTTCTGTAGTTTCTTCATACATGGGAGCTTTTCTACCCACCTATCATATTCCTTTCTCTAGTCTACCATTTGGTTATTCGGCCTTGGAGTTTCGATCCTTATCCCCTGTCGTGCAGTCCTTGGAGGGTTGTCTTGGGATCTCCAGTGTTATACCCCCATGCCTGTCTGTCCCATGTGAGGAATGTGGATGTCAAGTCTTAGTTCATGTGGTAGAGCAATCATTCCTTCCACTCTTCTTGTACTTTCCTCATTATTCATTTTGAGCTCATCATTCTGGTGTCTCAGCTCCTCAAAATTCTTTTGTAACTGTTCATAATCCAAGAGTGGGATTGCCACAAGGTTTCTTCTTAGAATTAAAGACTGTCCAAGGGACTGTTGTTCCTAGCTTGCAGGTGGGGCTCGCCTTTTTTACCCTGTCGCATGTCTCCTCAAACCTACTGGTGTACTTGTCCCTGTTCTGAATGTTCCACATCCCCTAGTCTGATAGTCTAATTGGCTTTGTGCGTAGGGATGTTTCCTAAGCGTACCTTATTGTCTAGATGTTCCTCTAAAAATCTAGGTATTGCAGGGTGCACTTGGCTGGGGTCTTCTATGGTTCCTATCCTGGTATGAGCACTCATTCGGGTGGGGTTAGGCGAGTTTGCCAAATCGGTTGACCTTGACCTTCTCAACATCTTGTATTAAGATTGGCTTTTAGCTGTATTTCGCACAGACGACACCAAATTATTATTGGCAAAATACAACAATTAGAATTTTTAAGAGTGGGATACTTGTGGATGTCGACAGTCTCAGGATACAATCGATGTCTAATCACTCAGATAGGATAAGCTTTTAAAAGAATGCTTCCAAAGGATTTGATTGATTGATGCTAGGCTAGTAGATTATCTGAAGGGAAGTTCCCGAAGAGGTTTTCTGAAGGACCTTCTCGAAAGAGGCTTTCCGAAGGACCTTCTCGAAGGGCCTTCACGAAGGTTGGTTCGTGATAGGCGAAGATCTTTTCTAATAATTAATGGCCTTGTAGTCTTGGGTGCTTCCGAAGGGGCTTTTCAAAGAAGACTTCCGAAGGGTCCTCCAGATGGTGCCTTTGTATGAGTGGAGAGTTTCACACGAATGAGGGTTTTTCAATCTGGAGTGCTTTTATAGGCTTTCTTCCGAAGGAACTTATCATGCTCTGGAGGCGTTCTTTCCAAAGGAACTAGACAAGTCTTCTGAAGAGTCTTATCTTCTCCTATCGGTCGGCCTTCCAAAGGAACGAGTGCAATGCTTCCGAAGAGATTGTGAACAACGAACAAAGGTTTGAAGGCTCGAGGGATTTTCCTGCCGCGAAGACCCTCCGATGGTTAAGTCAGTAACAGAAGGAAAATAATCTTACGGAAAGGAAAATAGGCTAAATTTTGGGAGGAAAATGGAAGTGTTATATCGATATCTGGATCCCTTTCTGAGAACTGTAGCTAGGCTTTTATAGGGTTCAAACCTCAAGGATGGTCACAAAGGGACACGTGTCACTGATCCTGGGAGACACATGTCCATCGAGAAAATTCCCTTCCGAAGCCTCCTTCCAAAGGAGGCTGTTTGCTGCACGTGAAGGAACTTTGGAAGCCTCATTTCGAAGCATCCTTCTTAGGCATAGTAACACAAATATGCATGTGTCCCATTTTTCTCCCCCTTTTTATCATAATAAAAAAGAATATGGATCATGGATGAACAAGGATTCTAATAATCATTTGATCAACAAAAACATAGTCTAAGAAATATAGTAAATCATTTAATTTAAAGACATAGAAGGCCGGCAAAAATTACATGCAAACCAACCAAAAATCTAAATAGCCAAGGAATCAGAAGAGTCATCTCTATGAGAACTATGGACTAACTCTTCTAAATTTCCTAGTTGGTTGCGAAGACTATCCAAATGCTCTTTGGTGTGGTGATGATGTGCATCCACTTTGTCATTTAGAGCTTGCATCAAGGTCAAGAATGAGATTTGCTGGAGAGTTAATGCATCCTCAAATTTCCTAGTCATGTTTGCAAATCCTTTAGTTATGATAGACTGAATAGATGCAAACATGTCTGGGGTAACTTGGGATGATGATCCAGCTTCTTTGTGAGACTCAGGGGCTACTTGCTCGTTATCGTCATCTTCTTCTTCTTTCTTAGAATCCTCCTCATGGCGATATTGCTTATAACGAGATACTACTTTGACGTATTTGCATAGAGTATGATCATAGACACATACCATTTTAAGAAGAGACGTGTGATTAAACACAGGTAATTTGTTGACGGGAAAAATAGATGAAGATTTGACACGAGGAAATTTGGATTGAATTAGGGATGAGATAAGAAAACCATAAGGTAGAGATTGCTTCTTGAGAGAACGAGCATTCACCATCTTTGAACAAATCATGAATGAAAGATTTACGGCCTCATTTTTGACAATTTTAAGTAAAAACCATAGATCTTCGGGGTAGAGCTTAGCAAAATTTTTCTTTTGGGGACTTAGGATTTGAGACACAATGAGATGCAAAATACGAAGATTAATGAAGGGATTATTCAAATTTGTAAGTGGTTTGGCAAGATTAGGATCATCAGAGATAATCTTACAAGCCTTTAGAGAATTAAAATTATGAGGAGTGTAGACATAACCCTTATTTGAAATTTTGGCAAAATCTGCTAGGGCGTTTGGATTAATTTCAAACTCAGTGTTGTGTAAAAATGTTCAAAAATGATCACCATAGTCATGCCCATCGAAAGAGCTTTGGAGATTAGAGCAGAACATTTGAACATGTTTTGAAATCAATAAGCGGTAACCATTTTCTTTGACACAATGTGGCAAGAAATGAAAAGTTTGCGTCATTTAGAGTTTCTAAATCGAAAATGCATCCAGGGTTTACCTCCCTTTTAGAGAAATCAGATTTAAAGGTGAGAGATGCTTGAACGGATGGAAAATCCACATAAAAATCTGAATCTTGTAAAGGCGAAGAGACAGTTGTGAGTTGACGCTTTCCCGCGGATGTCTTGTATCGAACCATGTTGGATTTGAAAAGATTTCAGAATGGAAACAAGGAAGGGGAGAGATTTCGCGGGCTGGGGTTTTGAAATAGAGAGAGAAACTTGTGAGAAATGAAAGGTCAAACCCTCACGGATATATATAGTCCTGACATTAGGTTTCGAAATATGTACCCTAAGTTTTAAAATAAAGCTCTCTATTTTAGAAGAATTCCAAATATGGAATGAGATGTTTCGAAATAAAATTTTCTAGAATACATGTTTCGAACTACATGAGGATATGTTTCGAAATAAAACTGTCTAAATTTTGAATGTTTCAAAACATAATATTGAAGATTCGAAATCTATTAGGCGCAAATACTCAAACTCAAAATTTTTCATAAGGTTTACCTAGACTTTGATTTCTAACAAATTTAGACACGCCCTAAAATGCTCAAACTTAGTACTATCCAAAGGTTTAGTGAAAATATCGGCTACTTGATTATTTGTGTCCACATATTCTAAAATGATATCTTTCATTTGAACATGATCCCTCAAGAAGTGATGCTTAATTTCTATGTGTTTAGTTCTAGCATGAAATACGAGATTTTTAGATAAAGCTATTATATTACTATTCTCACACTTGACTAGAATTTTTCCTAAGTGTATGCCATAATCTTCTAGTTGGTGCTTGATCCAAAGCAATTGTGTTCAACATAGACTAGCTACCACATACTCAGCTTTTGTTGATGATAATGCATTAGTGTTTTGCTTTTTACTTGGATAAGACACTAGAGAGTTTCCTAGAAAATGGCATATTCCACTTGTGCTTTTTCGATCAATTTTGCAGCCTCCATAATCAGCATCGGTATAGGCTGTGAGATTGAATTCTTTTGATTTTGGATAAAATAAGCCTAAATTTTCAAAACCCTTAACATATCTTAAAATTCTTTTGATTGCTTTCAAGTGAGAATTTTTTGGGTCAACTTGATATCTAGCACACTTACCAAGACTAAACATAATGTCGGGTTGTGAGGTTATTAGATATAATAAGGATCCGATCATTCCCCTATATAATTTTTGATCTATTGATTTTCCATTTTCATCTTTATCAAGAGCACTTTATGTACACATACGAATTGATATAGGTTTACACTCTTTCATTCCAAATTTTGCCAAAATTTATTTTATATACTTAACTTGACTTAAATATATTCCTTGAGATGTTTGTTTAATTTGAATGCCTAACAAGTATGTTAATTCTCCCATCATGCTCATTTCAAATTCATTTTGCATGATTGAAGCAAACTCTTCACATAAATTTGAATTTGATGATCCAAATATGATGTCATCAACATAAATTTGGACAATCAACGTATGATTCATTTTTCTCTTAATGAAGAGTGTTGTGTCAACCTTACCTCTTTGAAATTCATTTTCTGTAAAGAACTTACTTAGCCTCTCACACTAAGCTCTAGGAGCTTGTTTTAAACCATATAGGGCTTTAGTGAGCTTATATACATGATTTGGATATTTAGGATATTCAAAGCCAGGTGGTTGTTCCACATGTACTTCCTCATTGGTGAATCCATTTAGAAAAACACTTTTGACATCTATTTGATAAAGTTTAAAATTTTTGTAGCATGCAAATGCTAACAGTATCCTAATAGCTTCCAATCTAGCTACTGGAGCATATGTCTCATCATAGTCTATTCTTGCTTCTTGACTATATCCTTGAGCTACTAGCCTAGCCTTGTTTCTAGTGACAATGTCACTTTCTTCCATTTTATTTCTAAATATCCACTTAGTTCCAATGGTTGGATTATTTATTGGTTTTGGAACCAATTCTCAAACACCATTTCTTTTAAATTGATTTAGCTCTTCTTGCATAGCCATAATCCAATTTTCATCCATGAGAGCTTCTTATATTTTTTTAGGTTCAATTTGAGATAAAAATGCTGCATATTGACATTCATTTCTAATAGATGAGCTAGTTCTAATACCTTTCAATGGATCTCCAATAATTTCATTTTCTTTTACATAATTTCTTTCTCTAGGGAATGATGGTTCTTTTTCTTGTTGATGTGAATTATCTTCACTCAATGGATCCATTTCATTTGACTTCTTTTGATATAACGATAGCCTTTCCATGTTTTGATTTAGCTTATTTTCATGATCTTCTCTACGTCTAGTAGTCTTTATTCCAATGCCATCAACTAAAACTTGAATTGTTTCTTCTACTACTAAATTTCTTTTATTAAAGACCCTATAACCTTTGCTTTGAGATGAATATCCTACGAATATACCTTCATCACTATTGGCCTCAAATTTTCCTAATGAATCTTTACCATTGTTTAAGATATAACAAGGACTTCCAAAAACATGAAAATGTCCTATGCTTGGTTTCCTACCTTTATAGAGTTCATAAGGGGCTTTCTTTAGAATGGGTCTTATGGAAATCCTATTTAAAACATAGCATGTGGTGTGAATTACTTCAGCCTAAAAATATTTAGATAGATTTTCATCACACAACATTATTTTAGCCATTTCCTGTATTGACCTATTCTTTCTTTCTACTACCCCATTTTGTTGAGGGGTCCTAGCACATGAGAATGTATGATCTATTCCATCATCTTCACAAAAATTTTTGAATAACTCAGTTTCAGATTCTCCACCATGGTCACACCTAATCTTTGTAATACAAAATCCTTTTTCCTTTTGAACCTTTTTACTAAACACTTCAAATGATCTAAATGTTTCATCTTTAGTTGCTAGTGTTAGTGTAGGTGCTCTAGACCCAATCAGATTGGGCATGTTGTACACTGACAATTGTAATCATATTTATTATTTGAATAAGGAGTTGTTCAAATTCACAAGAAGTCATTCTATTAGTTTCTTGTTATTATTGTAATAACCGAATGCACCGGGGTTCGGGGTGCATACGAATGCACCGGGGGGTCGAAAGACGCGGCCGAGCAGGGCCCGTGCGCGATGGGCACGGCCTGGGCTGGCGCAGGGCCTCGGCTAGGCGGGGCTGCGCGCGCTGGGGCGCAGCCAGGCGAGGTCGCGCGCGTGCAAGGCGCGCCCAGGCGAGGCCACGTGCGCACGCAGGTGCTACCCGACGGCCCACACGAGGGCATTCTTTTTCGTCCATACACAAGCCATGGAAAGGAGAAGGAGCTAGCACTTCTATTCCGCTCTCCTTGCCAACGAACGCGTGTCGCGTATCACGAGTTAGAGAGGCCGGACGCTTGGACGGCTCGAATCTGCGAACGACTCGATAATGTAAAGGTTAGATTTATTTATTTATTTGTGAATGATTTAATTTGACGTTTATCTAATCGCTGGGATCAGGGTAAGGTTCAAAAATTTTGAACTACGCTGCTTGCCTCGTAGCGATCTTGCTTGACTTTCAGTGGTATCAGAGCCATCATCGAAATATTTCAATTTCTTACATGTGAATTCATTTATGTCGTTATTTATGAAATAATTAAATAATTGTTGTATTTGTATTTTTTGGATTGCTAAACATTTTTGGTGAAAGGGAAAAAGTTCGTGTATGACACGAAAAAGCGAAAAACGGGGTTCGGGGTGCATACGGATGCACTATGGCGTCAAAAGACGTGGCCGAGTGGGGCCCGTGAGCGATGGGCACGGCCTGGGCGCATGCAGGGCCCCAGCCAGGCGTGGCTGCGAGCGCGCATGGCGCGTGCAGGCGAGGCCACGCGAGCGCATAGGCGCTACCTGGCGGCCCGTGCGAGGGCGTTCTTTTTCGTCCATACACAAGCCGCGGAAAGGAGAAGGAGCTAGCACTCCTATTCCGCTCTCCTTGCCAACAGACGCGTGTATATCACGAGTTAGAGAGGTCGGACGCCTGGACGGCTCGAATCCGCGAACGACTCGATAATGTAAAGGTTAGATTTATTTATTTGTTTGTGAATGATTTAATTTCGACGTTGATCCAATCGCTGGGATCGGGGTAAGGTTCAAAAATTTTGAACTACGCTGCTTACCTCGTAGCGATCTTGCCTGACTTTCAGTGGTATTATAGCCATCATCGAGATATTTCAATTTCTTACGTGCGGATTCGGTTATGTTGTTATTTATGAAATAATTAAATAATTATTGCATTTGTATTTTTTGGATTGCAAAATGTTTTTTGTGAAAGGGAAAAAGTTCGTGTATGACACGAAAAAGCGAAAAACGGGGTTCTGGGTGCATATGGGTGCACCGGGGCATCGAAAGATGCGGCCGAGTGGGGCCTACGCGCGATGGGCAGGGCCTGGGTGCGCGTAGGGCCCCGGCCAGGCGCGGTTGCGTGCGCTGGGGAGGAGACAGGCGCGGCCACGCACGTGCATGGCGCGCCTAAGCGAGGTCGTGTGCGCGCACAGGCGCTACCCGATGACCTGCGCGCCCGCAAGGCGCAGCCGGGCGTGGGCGCGACCCAAGACCTGTGCGCGACCCTCTGGTGCGACCTGCAGGTGCGACCCGTGACCCACGCACGGGCGCGGCTGACCCGCGCGGGGCCTCCTCGCCTCCCAACGGCCCGCGTGGCCCCTATCGCCCTACCTAGGCCCCTTCGGTGGATATTTTTTTTAAATTCATGGCCATGGTGAAAGAGATCAATAAGGAGTTATTGATTCACTTTCTATTAAGTGAAGATATCCGGATCACTGAAGAAAAACTTATGTGATCATAATCAAGCAACACATTGCCAACTTGAGATCACATTGGATAGATAGATGAGAGGATCGTATTACACGGTAATCATGCTCGTGAAAGGTTATTTGCGGATTATGAATCCTTCTGAATAATTGGGTAGACATGATGCCTTGCTAGAGGCTAATCTTGTCTTATGTGTTTGTACCGACACATTGCCAACATATTCGGAAGCTTAATGAGTCATACGCAATAGGCACGGTCCCTGACTTAAACCATGAGAGTGGACATATGGTTAAGTGGGACACTTCAGTAAGAAGTTGTGCTGTCGTAGGTTCTCACGGAAAAAGAACAAATAGATGTAATGACGTCGATATGACGAGGGGTCGTCATAATGGAAAATGTTTCCTAAAATGATAATTGATTAAATTAGGAAGGAGTTTCTAATTTAATAATTTTCTATTTGTTGGAGTGACAAATAGGAAATAAAATATATTTGGGCTTAAGTTAATATTTGGACTAAATTGGATTTGGGCCAAATATTAAATTAAATATTATATTTGAACTAAATTGGATTTGGGTCAAATATTAAATATTAAATATTATATTTGGACCAAATTAGATTTGGGTCAAATATTAAATATTATATTTGGGCTTGAATTAGATTTGGGCCAAAATATTTTATTTAAACCTATAAAAGGATTTGGGCCATTTAATTATATTTCTAGTTGGACTAGAATAAACCCATTTAATTAAGTTCCTAATTAGACTAAATTAAATGGGCCGGCCCATATCCATTAGGGTTTAAAAACCCTAGAGCTCCTTATAAATATCCTTTTATGAGTTGCCCAAAACATAAGAGAAAGAGAGTTTTTGGTGTAGTTTTTCAAGAGTTGAAAAACGTATTGCCGTTCACTCTTCCCCGTTTCTTTTGGCATCAATACGAAATGAAGGTGTTCTTTTTCGTCCATACACAAGCCGCAAAAAGGAGAAGGTGCTAGCACTCCTATTCCGCTCTCCTTGCCAACGAACGTGTGTTGCATATGACGAGTTAGAGGCCGGACGCTTGAACGGCTCGAATCCATGAACGACTCGATAATCTAAAGTTTAGATTTATTTATTTGTTTGTGAATGATTTAATTTTGACGTTGATCCGATCACTGGGATCGGGATAAGGTTCAAAAATTTTGAACTAGGCTGCTTGCCCCGTAGCGATCTTGCTTGACTTTCAGCTAGAAAAATCTCCCAAGTGAACCTAGAATAGTCATCCACTATAACTAACATATATTGTTTACCTCCTAGACTTGGTGTTCTCATAGGTCCAAATAAGTCTAAATGAAAGAGCATTAATGGCCTAGATGTGGAAATTTCATTTGTAGGCTTAAATGATACACTAATTTATTTTTCTTTCATACAAACACTACATACTTGGTCTGTTTCATATTTTAGATTAGGCAACCCATTTACTAGATCATGCTTAACAAGTTTGTGAATTAGAGTCATACTAGCATGTGCCAACCTATTATGTCATATCAAAGAGTTTTGGGAAGTAATTGTAACTAAACAATTTTCTTGACTTAAGGATGATTCTTGGAATGTAAGATATACATTACCTATTATTTTACCTCTTAGTTTAATATCTTTTCTTTTTAAGCAAACAACTTCACAAGAATTAACATCAAAACATAGTTTATAGTCCATATCAAAAAGATGACTAATACTAATTAAATTATGCTTAAGACCATCAACTAGGAATACATTTTCTAATGTAATATTCTCAAATTGAATTGAATCCATACCTGTGATCTTACCTTGGAAATTATCTCCATAGTGCACATTACCTTTTTCCTTGAAGACCAAATTGTTGAGAAGGTCCCGATTGTTAGTGTAGGTGCTCTAGACCCAATCAGATTGGCATGTTGTACACTGACAATTGCAATCATATTTATTACTGAATAAGGAGTTATTCAATCTCACAAAGAAGTCGTTCTATTAGTTTCTTGTTATTATTGGAATGACTTGATGAAACTAGATAGAAGTCCATATGATGCATACTGTGATTAATCTATAAAGATGTGAGATGATGCATTATAGTTTCAATACATCATTAAATGTCCCAAGTCGTAGTAATGTCAAGAATGGATATTGACAATTGCGGTAAGATTTGTATGTGCTATGTTTTTGCTATGTGATAGCAATGGAGGTCTCACACCCATAGGTATGGGGATGCCTAGACAAATACATATGTGACCAATGTTGGAGAACGTGTCACTAGACATGACTCGCCATGAGAATCCATTTTGATTATATGTTGATGGAATTTTCATACGAGATAGGTGTAACTAATCCTTGGACCTGAGATTGTCACGGTCATCTCATAAGAAGACCAGTATGATTTGACATCATTTCGATGGGCCTAGATAAAGGCTACACATGGGCAATCGTTGGGTATATCGTGAGGCTTATGGAGATGGGTGTATAACCAAGATGGGACTCGTCTATCCCTTGATAGAGGATGATGTATTTAAGGCGCCTTAGGTGGATATTCACTTTAAATCTATGGCCATGGTGAAAGAGATCAATAAGGAGTTATTGATTCACTTTTTATTAAGTGAAGATATCCGGATGACCGAAAAAAATCTCATGTGATCATAATCGAGCAACACATTGCCAGACTTGAGATCACATAAGATACATTGATGAGAGGATTGTATTACATGGTAAGCATGCTCGTGAAAGGTTATTTGGGGATTATGAATCCTTCTGAGTAATTGGGTAGGCATGACGCCTTGCTACAGGCTAATCTTGTCTTATGCGTTTGTAATGACACATTGTCAACATATTTGGAAACCTAATGAGTCATACACAAAAGATGCGGTCCTTGGCTTAAACCAAGAGAGCGGACGTATGGTTCAGTGGGACACTTCGACAAGAAGTTGTGCTATCGTAAGTTCTCACGAAAAAAGAACAAAGGGACATAATGATGTAGATATGACGAGGGGTCGTCATAATGGATAGAGTTTCCTAAAAGCAATTGATTAAATTAGGAAGGAGTATCTAATTTAATAATTTTCTATTTGTTAGAGTGACAAATAGGAAATAAAATATATTTGGGCTTAAATTAATATTTGGACTAAATAAAGTATTTGGCCCAAATATTAAATTAAATAAATATTTGGGCTTGAATTAGATTTGGGCTAAATATTTTATAAATAGATTTGGGCCACTTAATTATATTTTTAGTTGGACTAGGATAAACCCATTTTAGATTCTAGTTGAACTAGGATTAATGGACTAGCCCAATCCATTAAGGTTTAAGAAACCTTAGGATGTAACTCTATAAATACCCCTTTATGGGTTGCCCAAACAAGTGATTTTCGAAATAGTTTTTCAAGAGTTGAAAAAGAATTGCCATTCACTTTTCCTTGTTTCTTTTGGTATCAATACAAAATGAGGGTGTTCTTTTTTGTCTGTACTCAAGCTGCGAAAAAAGAGGAGCTAGCATTCCTATTCCGCTTGCTCTCATTGCCAATGGACGCGTAACGCATATCACGAGTTAGAGGCCGGACGCTTAGACGGCTCAAATTCGCGAACGACTTGAAAATCTAAAGGTCAAATTTATTTTATTTTGTATGTGAATGATTTAATTTCGATGTTGATCCAATTGCTGGGATCGGGGTAAGGTTCAATTTTTTGAACTACGCTGTTTGCCCTGTAGCAATCTTGCTTTAGTTTCACCGATCTCCAGTCATGTGCTTTGAGCACTCATTATCAAGAACCACTTAGTTCCTGATCCAAAAGAAGCCAATGCTACCTATAAGAAAACCAACTCAAGTTGTTCCCTTTGGTACCCAAACCATTTTGGGTCCATTCAAGTTAGCATATACTTCATTTTTAGGAACCCAAATTTGTTTGAATTTGTGAGGATTGTTTCTTATGAAACATTTATTATTTGAATGCCTAGTCCTTCCACAATAATGACATGAGGCTTTTCTTCTTGAAAAATTTAACTTTTGAAATGATTTATTTTGAATGAAATTTTGATGAGAAGCTCTTATAAAAACAGTTTTATTTGAACTAGCTTGGCATGGATCAAAGCCTATTCCTTATTTGTAACCAAAATTCCTTTGTGCTCCTAAAATCATTTCTAATTTCTTCTTCCCTTCAACTAATTTTTCTAGGGAGTCCTTCATGTCTTCTTTTTCATTAAGCAAGTTTTCTTTTTCTACATTCAAAGTATTCTTTTCATTCATCAATTTTTCTTTTTCAGATTTTAACATCTTAATTTTATTTTCTAATAAACTAGATTTCTTTCTAAATTAATTGTTTTTTAAATTTATTTGTTCACATTCACTTAACAAATCATTAAAAGCATCATGAAGCTCATCAAAAGTAAAATCTGAAACTTAATTTGAGGGTTGAGAAGTTATGTCATCTTCAAGCTTAGCCATGAAGCACACATTGACAACTTCATCTCCTTGTGACTCATCACTTGAGGAGACTTCCCCTTCACTCCGTATTGCCAATGCCTTCTTTTTCGTCTTCCTTTCTCTATGTTCTTTTTTGTTCAAAGAAGGACATTATGTCCTTATATGACCTAACTTCTTACATTCAAAACATCTAATCTTGACAGGAGTATTAGCTTCTTTTTATTCTTTATCTTTTCTAAAGTTCTTCTTTGGCCAAATCTTCCCTGTTTCATGAATTTCTTAAATTTTTTAGGAAGCTTTGCAAAATCATCATCATCACTATCTTGTGATTCCTTATGATCATTTTCAACCTTAAAAGCGACTGCTTTGTTCTTTTTAGACTCTTCAACCTCATTTCTTTTCATCATGATTTCATGTGTCATTAGAGAGCCTAATAGATTATTAAAAGCTAATTTATCTAAGTGTTGTTGTAAAAAATACAACGATAAATTTTATGATGTGGGATCTACTTGAGCTTGGTGTCTAGTGAAATAAGGTTGCCGTAAGAAAAGTTACCACAAGGGAGTTTGCCACAAGAATGCTCGCCGCAAGGAGGTTCGCCTAAAGGATTTTGTCGTAAGGGTCTTTGCCTTAAGGATCTCGCAGCAAAGATCTCACCTCAAGAATTTCTCCTTAAGAATCTCGCCTCAAGGATTTTACAATAAGGATCTTCGCCTTAAGGGTCTTTGCCTTAAGGATCTTTGTCTCAAGGTTTCACCGCAAGGATCTCACCTCAAGAATCTCGCCGCAAGGATCTTCACCTTAAGGGTTTTCACCTTAGGGCCTTGTCACAAGGATCTTGTCTCAAGGGTCTTCGCCTTAAGAGAAGTCGCTGTAAGGATATTGCCCTATGGATGCTCAAAAATAGGTTAGAAGGCTCGTGGAAATCCTTAACCGCAATGACCCTCCGATGCTTAAATTAGTATTGAATCTAGATAATTGTTCACGAAAACAGTAAAAACATAGTCAATGTGTTAAAATTTTACTGAATTCAGAAGGCTAGCGCTTACTGCTAAAAGTAAAGCAAGATCGCTACGGGGCAAGCAACATAGTTCAAAATTGTGAACCTTACCCCGATCTCAACGATTGGATCAACGTCAAAATAAAATCATTCACATACAAAATAAAATAAATCTAACCTTTAAATTTTTGAGTCATTTGCAGATTCAACCCGTTCAAGTGTCTAGCTTCTAACTCGTGATACACGACGCGCGTTCGTTGGTGAGGAGAGCAGAATGAGAGTGCTAGCTCTCTCTCATTTTCACAACTTGTGTATGGACAAAAAGAACCTTCTCGTTTTGAATCGATGCAGAAGGAAATGGGAGAGAGTGAACGACAATTATTTTTTCAACTATTAAAAAACCACAAAACTATTCATTATTTTTTGGCAACCCATAAAGGAATATTTATAGAGGAGCAAGGCCTCATAGGGTTTCCAAAACCCTAATGGATATGGGTTGACCTATTTATCCTAGTCCAACTAGTAATTAATTAAGTAGCCCAAATCCAATTTTAAGTTTAAATAAAATATTTGTGCCAAATCTAATTTAACCCAAATATAATATTTAATTTAATATTTGACCCAAATCTAATTTACCCCAAATATATTTTATTTCTTATTTTCCATTCCAACAAATAAAAAATTATTAAATTAGAAACTTATTTCTAATTTAATCAATTGTTATTTTAGGAAACTCTTTCCTTTATGACAACCTTTGTTATATTGATGTCATTATGTCTATTTGTTCATTTTTGTGAGAATCTACGATGGCTCAACTTTTTTTTAAAGTTGTTGGTTCCTAATGATGGCAAATATATCCCAAGAAGGGGGGGTGAATTGGGATTTGTATAAATTTTTGATAATTTAAAACCTTGATTGAAGGAAGAATACTAGATTTCGAATTATAGGGGTTATGTTTCGAAATAAGACTTTATGTTCTAGTAGGTTTCGAAACCTACTATATATGTTTTGAAATATAGATTGTATGTTTCAAAATACACATTTCTGATTTGCTTGATTCGAAATCTTTTGGCTTGTATTTCAAACTAATGATCTTTGGGAAAGATGATTTACATAAGTAAGAGTGTACCAAAGGTGTTTGTACATCAAAGATATATTTGTATGTATGTATACAATTAAGCTCAAGAAAACTTTGTTTTAGACTTTGATAACAAAACTTATGAAAGCATTTGCAATAGACAATAATGATAAGTGAAAGCTAAAGAACATGTGCACACAAGATATATAGTGGTTCGGCACCCCGCCTAGTCCACTACCTTCAAGCTTACCCACTTGAAGGATTTTTCAATCTGAATCACTTTTACTAGTGATCAATCACAACAAGGGTTTTACCACGGTTTACCTCAAAACCTTACAAAGTGAGTTTTTACGAGCTCAACACAAATCTAGCACCAAGTGAGTTTTTACGGGCTTAACTCAAACCTTACACCAAGTGAGTTTTAAGGCTAAACTCGAACCTTTGACACAATGAGTTTTAGGCTCAACTCAAACCTTTACACCACAATGAGTTTTAGGCTAAACTCAAACCTTACAACATTAACAAGATAAATATAATTTTATCTTTTACAGCCCAATAAATGTGAGCTTAGAAGGATGAGACTTTGGATTTCAGTTTGCTTATCCTTTTTCACACCACAATGCACATCTTGGATTGAATGAATGGTTCTTCTTTGAAAGCTTTGTCAAGAAGGATTTAGCTCACTTGTGTTTGTGTATGTGCTATCTTGTTCTTACTTGTTCTTGTCTTTAAACACCTGCTATTTATATCAAGAGATAGAAATCTAGCCGTTAGAGACAAGACATAAAAGTAGATTTTGAAACATAACATACAGGTTTCGAAACATTATAATTTTACATAGAGGTTTTGAAACATACACAACATATTTCAAAACATACAGCCTTTACAGCTAGATATGCACCAAGAGACAGAATGAGTGGGAGGCATAATCTATTCCTCACAAACATATAATAATGATCTCCACTTCAAATTTGAATTTGAATTTTACAAATCATGGAGAATGCATTAAAAAATGTTTTGAGAAGCTTTTAGATAAATATTAAAATGCAAAGAAAAAAGCATCTTAGATCTCTGCTGACAGAGACATAGGTTTCAAAACATATTAAGGTAGGTTTCGAAACATACTACAGAGGTTTCAAAACATGATATATATATGTTTCGAAACATACCTCTCTGGAAATGAGGTTTCAAAACATGACATATAGGTTTCAGAACATAGTCCAAAACCTAAAACAAATGCTAATAGATAGATGTTTTGAAATAGCATACACACTTTAGAAAACATGAAAACCTTTTCAACAGGGTTTCGAAACATGATAGAGTTTCAAAAGGATTTGCTTGAAAGCACAATCCATAGCATGTATACATCACAACTTATTTACATAAATGTCCACATTTTCTTTTATTTATATTTTACCTTCCATTTACTTTAATACATAAATGTAAATAAGAAGGTATCCCTATTTGGATTCAATAAAAATGTCTAGAAAATCAAAATCCATAAGAATACGAAAGTAGATTTTGGGTTTTAGTACAAACTTAGGATTTTGCGATTTTACCACCTCCAAAATATATACTTCCTATTTAATGAAAAATTCATTAAAAATCATTTTAACACTAATGGATATTAGATATCAAAATACTGGGAGATAGTTTTCTGAAAGGAAACACTTTCTTATAGGTCTCCTTATAAGGTGCTAAACTTCTAGACTTAGAAAAAAATAAGATTTTGCAAACCTCGATACTTGGAATTTATTTGGTTTTCATTTTCACAAAAGTAATACTTGATATTGAAATTGATATATGTTGAAAACCATAACCTTGACTCATGACTTAGGGATTAAGCCAATATATGCTTTTCATCGTTACTTGTGTGAATGATTTTTCTATCTTGGTTATGTAGGATGACAACTTTTGCTGGTGTTAGTATGGATGTTAGACTTTTGAGCCATTACCCTTATGTATGAAAATCCCGACTTTCTTATGCATTATGCTTACGCGCATGTTGTAACTTCCTTTCTTTTTTAATATCTTACATTCGTGTTTGCTCGTTGTCCTTGTTTCTAGGTCAATCATTTAAGTACGAACATTTTCCCTATGTGTCACGGGGTTAGAATGCTTTAAATTTAGGCTTTTCTTTTAACCATTTATGCGATTAGACCTCTTTTGCTCCCCCTCATGACCCCTATTCAAGAACCATTCATCACGAGGAATTTAGGATGAGCGTTGTGTCCCTAGCTTAATTGTGGAACTCATACAACAACATCGAGTTCTCCAGGTGCTTCGATTCTGGGGGAAGGGCATCTCATTGTCAAGTCTTTACGAGACGTCTTGATGGCAAACATGTAATTTTTGAGAGGAGAACTTTTTTGGAGGCATCCGCCTTTCTTTTATGGGCTCGTCTACCATAGGTAATCTAGGTTTAGTCTAGGGCTCGACACGTGATTCTTATCTAACATCCGAGTTTATCGGGAGGCCTAGGCATCGGATCAACCGAGGAGTTAGGTTTAGCTTGGGGCCGTAGCACCGAACTCAATCTAGGGATCCAGGTGAGCCTGTGGGAATAGGTGTCAGAGTACCTGAAGATCCTACATTAGTTCGAGGTCATAGGCACCAAATTATCTCTAGGCGAATGGACCCTTAGGATTGAAGTCACCACCATTCCCTTTGTTTTTATTTTTTTTTAAGTCCAACCCGAGATTCTTACCAAGCGTTCAAGTTTGCAAGGAGGCCTAGGTGTTGGAACAACCAAGGAGTCATGTTTAGCTTTGAGGCTCAACACTTGACTCAATCGAGGGATTCGGGTGAGCTTACGGGCATAAGCGTAGGAGCATCCGATGATCTCGAGTAGGGTTGCAGCCCTCTATGCTAGGCCATATCTAAGTGGCTCAATCCCTAGGAGAGTTGTGCGTGGTAACCTCTACTTCTTTCATGTCCATCTTCTGGGGTCTATTTACCTCGAGGAATCTAGGTTTGCCCAAAGGTCCGGTACGAGATCCTTGCCGGGTGTCCAAGTTTGTTGGGAGGCCTAGTGATTAATGGTTAATTTTGTAAAATTTTATTATAATTATAATCCCTATTTTAATTTTAAATTGGTTTAATTGAATAGTTATTTACAATATATATATATATACATATCCATATAAGTGCACCCCATGGGTGCATATCATATAATCATGCATAATATATAATATATTAATATCACATATGTTCATGCATGAAGCTAGGCTTGCTTGGAGGATAAAGTCATTAAAATTGCAATTGAAGCCCAATTTAGAAGACCTAGCAAGGAAGGCCCACATTTAAATGCAAGTTGGAAGGAAGAAAAGGCCCAGCACATGTCCATTAAATTGAAAGCCCAAGGCCTAGTGCATGTTTAAGGTCCAACTTGAGCAACCCATGGAAGACATCATTTGAAGAAGGCCCCAAGCCTTTTTAATGCTAATGAAGATAAAAAACCCAATTGTAGAAATTTATTTATTTTTTATTTTTAAATATTTATTTTATGAGTGCTTTATTAGGTGTGTTTTTTTAGCTAAAATCCATTTAACTTTAGGTGTGTATTATAGCTAAAATCTATTTAACTTTAAGTGTGTGAGTGCCCATTAGATATAATTATGTCTAGTTGAATAATTGAAATTGTGTGGTTTGTATTGCATCTTGTGGGCTATAAATAGCTCACTTGATTGCATTTGTAAGTGTGATTATTATTCTTGAATCAAAGTTTAGTTGTTTTCTTAAATTTTCTCTTTGAGAATTGCTTTTGTTCTCTCTTATTTTCTCTATTATTTTTCTCTTGTGATCTTACTTACTTTCTTTCTTTCTTCTCTAGAATTCTTATGTCATTTATTGTTACTTTATTATCCACCACCTAAATGGCCGGTTAATTTTTGTCTTTAAATTTCTACAATTTTAATTCCTGTTATTTTATTATCCATCGCCTAAATGGCTGGTTAATTTCTACTATTTTAATTCCTGTCATTTAAATTCTGTTATTTAAAATACACAATTTAAATTCCTATCAATTAACTTTTAAATGGAGATGAGTAGCTAAATCCAATCTTGGGTTAAGCCAAGGACAGTGTCCAACGCCAATGATTCCCAAAGAAAGTTGCACTTTAAATAAGTGACATTAATTTAAATTTTAGTATGAGTGTATATTAATTATTGAAAAATCACTAGATTTAGATTGGAGCGTAAGCCTAAATTAGAGCTTTCATGCCATGCATGGGAGTTACTAGAACTGAAAATGCTATCATACCCAAACTCAGATGATTAATTTAATTATTTTGTGTATTAATTGCAATTGGATTTATGGTAGTTGCTTAAATTAGAATCTTGCATATTATGTATGGGGATTGGTTAAACTAGAATTATCATTATCTCTAATTGCATTTAATAACAAACCCTCATATATGAAATTGAATTAATATTACTAATCTTTCTGCTAAAATTTGGGAATCAACGGGTTGGTGCTGAAATTGTCTTAACTCAAGTGCTATCCAATTTCATATTCATACCTTTAGCGTTTATTTCAACTTCTGCCTTGCTTTATTTCCTAGTATCTGTTATCTAAAAATCCATAAAAAAATCTTGTTGCCAATTCATCCAAATACGTGTGCGTGTGGGTGACATTCTTTTTCTTTTGCCATAAATAAATCTCTCAGTGGACGACTTGGACTCATCTAGAAAATATAAATTTAAATTTGGACTACAACTGCACTCGTACACTGACGAGTATAAACCTCTCACCAAAATAAAGAAAAAAAATATAAAATTTTAATGTGTTTTATTGTGTTTTAATTGCAGGGTGAGAGTGCAGCCACCTAGGCTCTAGATCAACCAAGGAGTCAGGTCTAGCTTTGGGGCTTGGCACCTAACTCAATCAAGGGATCCAGGTGAGCCTGCGGGCATAGGCGTCAGCGATCTCGGGCTAGTGTGAGGTCATTAGCTCCAAATTATGACCGGGTGACTTAACCTGGGTAAGTGAAGTTATGTCAGAACTGTTGTACGGTTACTTCATCTCTTCTCATGCTTGTTTGGGGTCAGTCTACTTTAGGGAATCTAGGTTTGGCCATTAGCCCGATGCGAGATTTCTGCCAGACATTGGAGTTTGTTGAGAGGCCTTGGCGTCGGATCAACTAGGGAATCTGGTCTAGCCAATAGGCATAGCCCCAGACTCAATTGGGGGATCCAAGTGAGCCTGCAAGCACGAGCATTAGATCTTCTGGTGACCCCGGGCTGTTTTTTGGTCATCGACGCTTGATTACCACTAAACAACTTAACTTTGGAGAGTGCAATCATGTTAGAACCATCATATGGTTGCTCCACCTTTATCTCGACTTCCTAGGGTCGGTCTACCTTAGGGAATCTAGGATTGGCCAGAGGTTAGTCGCAAGATTTCTACCGGACATCTGAGTTTGTTGGGAGGCCTAGGCGTCAGATTAACTAAGGAGTCAGGTCTTACCAAAAGGCATGGCACTAGACTCAAACGAGGGATCCGGGTGAGCCTGCGGGCATAGGCATCCGATCTTCCAATGATCTTGAGTCGGCTTGTGGTCATCGACACCAGATTTCCACTGGGTAACTTGACCTTCAGGAGTTGGTTGTGCTCAAGCCATTGTACCTGCATCACACTCTACGACACATACAAATAGTCAGGGTGCATGGAGATTTTATGTGGTTCGGCTTATAGTTTCGCTTACTCCATGGGAGTACAAGGGGTGCATTCTTTTATTCATTGGGCGATATCATTACAACGGAAAATTAAAAAGAATCTCAACCCTTAGCCGGGTTGGGTGACTCTTCTAGTGACAAGCTCGGCCTTGTGTCTCATGCTTCATCCCTTCCACTAGAGTTTATAACCGATAAAGCCAAGAAGTACCTCTTGAGGTGCATGATGTTTCAAGTTTTGCCTATGATCTCTCCTTGTAGAGTCTGTAGTATGCACATGTTGGGTCCCAGCATCTTCTGAATTCTATAGGGCCCTTCCCAATTAGGCCTGAGTTTCCTTTCTTCTCTGAGA
Source organism: Diospyros lotus (assembly GCF_014633365.1). Lineage (NCBI taxonomy): Eukaryota > Viridiplantae > Streptophyta > Magnoliopsida > Ericales > Ebenaceae > Diospyros > Diospyros lotus. Next base: position 15,736,229 of record NC_068348.1, on the reverse strand, counting down.
GCATTGGTGATTGCCGTCTTTCTAAGTACCAAATCTCCTTCTTCGAGTTAACAAGGGTGAACCTTTTTGTTTTAATAACTGGAGACTCTTCTTTGATAAGCTACTAACTTCATTGCTTCTTTTTCTCTTAATTTGTCCAGTAGGTTCAGATTCTCCCTTAGATGATCTGAATTATTCTCCTCTTTGAAGGCCATGACCCAAGGTGAGCAGAGATCCACTTCCACAAGGATAAGAGCGTCCATCCCATACACCAGGCTGAAAGGTGTTTCCCCAGTAGGTACCCGACTAGTCGTGCGATATGCCCATATATAGGATGCTGGGGAGTTCATCGACCCATCTGCCTTTTCCCTTCTTTAGCCAAGTCTTTAGCCCATGCAGTGTGGTCTTGTTGCTTGCTTTGACTTGTCCATTTTCCTATGGGTATGCCATGAACTCCATTCTCAAACTGATCCCCCATCAGTGACATAAAGCTCTGAACTCGTCCAAGTCGAACTGTGTTCCATGATTTGTGTTGAGTATATGGGGAACACCGAAACTACAAATAATATCCTTCCATGCCATCCGCTCCACTTTCTTTTCAGTTATAGTCAGCTTCCACCCACTTTGTGAAATAATTTGTAGCTACCAGCAAAAATTTCCTTTGAGCAGATGCTACTAGGAACGACCCCAGTATGTCTAGACCCCATTGTGTAAACGGTAGCGGTTGAAATATCAATTGGATGAGGGCAGGGGGCCTCATCATTAAGAGAGCATGTTTTTGGCACTTGTTCAGGTCTGGACCTTTCTGGCTGCATCTTGCCTCAATGTGGGCCAAAAGAAACTGTTTAGTAAGATTTTCCTGGCCAACGCCCTTCCCCCGAGGTGTTCACCAGTCTCCGTCATGCACTTATTCTAAGGCTTGTTGTGCTTCCTTAGGCCCCAGACATTTCAATAGTGGCATGGAGTACCCATTTTTGTACAGTTCTTGGCCAATTACTGTGAAACGTGCTATGCTAGTTTTTAATTTCCTTGCTTCTATGGGGTTTCTGGAAGCTCTTGACTAAGTAGATACTTCAATATCAGATTTCTCCAATCTTCGGTCCCCATAACACAATGCACGTCAGTGTCTTCCCCTTTTTGACTTACGCTGGGATGTTGGAGGACTTCCATGTGAATTAGGCATCTGGGAGTGTCTCAGGCAGAGGCTAATTTTGACAGTGCGTCTACATGTTGATTAAGGGACCTTTTGATTTGAATTAGTTCAAAATGATCAAACCTGTGAGCGAGTTCTTTCACCTTCTGCAGATAGCGGGCTAACACTGGCTCCCTCACTTCATAAACTCCTTGGAACTATTGTACCACCAGTTGAGAATCGTTGTAGGTTGTCAAGCTCTTAACTTCCAATTTCTCTATTAATTTCATTCCAACCAGTAAAGCCTTATATTCTGCTGCATTGTTTGAGCTGGGGAAAGTGAAGTAGAGGGAGTACTCCAAGATCTCATTTTCTAGGGAAATCAACACTATCCTTTCCTTACATCCTTTGGCATTTGATGCTTTATCGACAAACAACATCCACTCTTTGTCGTGGACTTCACTTATTGGTGGCGAATGAGTACATTCTACTATGAAGTCGGTTTGTAACACCCCACTTTTCCCAAAAGCGTTAGATAACGTAAGATTTTGAGGATATATTTTTTTCCAACATAAATTTCACACAAATCATTCCCCGGCAATCCCATTATACCTTCTCAGCATACCAAAGTAAGAATCAATAAGCTAAGATAGGTAAATTATCATAAATGCGGAAGCTAGATCGAAACCTCAAACGGTACATAACCGAATCATTTTATTCATGACATGAAAATCGTACTATCGTTAAACATGACATTGCAAAAATAAAATACATCATAAACTAATAGTGATGCTATGTACAATCTATTAACAGTTATCACTCCTCGACAATTCTCTTTCCTTTTATGCCACTGCAACCACCTGGATCGTTTGAATATTCCAGTGACAGAGTCCAAAATTAGATGCTGAATCATCTAACTGAGAGTTCAAAACATTTTTATGAATGTATGTAAAACTATAAAACAAATTGAAATATCACGACAAGACCCAACCCAAGAGAATCCCACATAGCACTTAAGACTAACCGGGAAAATGCAATCTCTCTAAAAGGAACACAACCACATCGACACATTGGCACAACACCGTCCTAGCTTAAGAGGGGCAACATCAATGCATGAACCTGGGAATCACCCTATCATCATTGCGTTCCCACTTAGAAGCATTTCGGACCACGTCAACACAAATCCTGGCCACATGATGATTAACACTATCCTTGGGTATCCACGTTCACTTAAGAAACAATGCTACTTCTTAAAGGCCCTGGGGTGGTGTCCACTTGCAGCCCCGCCACTTAAGTCGATCCGAGGTGGTGTACATTCTCAGTCTCGCCACTTGTCGACTCACAAGGGTGGTGTCCACTCTCAACCCTCATAAAAAATGGACATTAATCCTTGGCACGCTTTCCTAGTGCTATCACTCAAGTGCCACATCACAAGTCGACATCCAACATCCCATATGGATAAACACAAAAACATGCCAATGCCACATACCATGAATCGATGCATCATATAAAACAACATTTCATGTACATAATTTATCACATAAAATTCAATACACATGCAAAAAACATTTTGGGATGAACCTTCCATATGAAAACAACCATAACAGGTTAAATCGTTCACATGCAATCAAATCGTTTGCATGAACTAAATCAAGTTTAGGTAAAATCAAAACCAAGTTTTTTGGTAGAACACTCACCTCGAACCTACTCAGAACGCCTCAATTTTTGTGCAACTCCTCAAGTCTTTTGACCAAAGCACCTCCTTACAAGCCTTCATGCACTGCCTAAGTGCTCTGCGCTTGTGATGCCTCACGTGTGCTTTATGCTCTTCTTCTTCTCTAGGAACAAAAACCCTCAATCCACTATGCTCGAATCTCTCTTGTCTAGCATGAATTTACCACAACTTTGAATGAGAAAACTCTTGGCCATGAGCATGCTATTTATAGTGCTAGGATTGAGTAGTAATCATAACAAATTTTTCCAATCAAATCCTATTTCTAAAATCATCATGAGTTTTTATCTTCAAGTGGCCAATCATATGCCGCCACCATGTGGGGTTATTGTGAATCTTATTTGCCACCTCAAGGGAGTCATTATGCATCATCATGAGTGCTTGCCACATGTCCCTAGCTTGGTGACTAAACAAACTTGGAGGCTAAGCAAACTTCTATAGCCAATCATGTGTTGCCACCTTGCAAGGTCATCATGAGTCTTATCTGCCACCTTAAGAGAGTCATCATGCATCTTATCTGCCACCTTAAGGATCATTATGAGCTTCTATCTTATTTCCAAAGTCATGATGAGTGATTGCCATATGTCCCTAACTTGGAGACTAAGCAAACTTCTATGGCTAATCACGCATTGCCACTTCAAGGGTTATCATGAATCTTATCTACCACCTCATGCTTTGATTTGTGTGTCTCATCATGACTTCTAATGGTTAGTTGGCCCAATACGTTACCCTAATGATCTAGTCGCGAAGTTCTAAGAAATATACTATGGCCTAAACTTTTTAGGTAATTGCATTTTGACCTATTTCAACTTGGTCATCGGACCAATTTTTAATTGCATTATAGTCCCTGAAGAAAGGATTAATTACGCTAATACCCCTAATTTTTAGGTAAATTACACTTTTACCCGAACCTCAAAAATTATAATTTTGCCCCTGGCTTTGAAACTGAACTTTTGTCTCCAAACTTCCACAATCTCTTGAAATATCATATTTCTTCAAGTATCTGAGTCTAAAAATCTCAAACATTACATCCTTTATGATAATTTGATTTTCTAGGCTGAAAATTAGCTGTTCCGAAAAATTGTTTCTGTTCTGATTATTTTTAGTGTCATAAATCTTGTCTCAGAACACTCATTAATGACATACCTTTTTCCTTAGATATTTACATTCCAGAGTACTCCCTTCCATTGATTCGACAATTACTTAACTAAATTCTAAAACCAATTTCTAGTTCCATGAACCTACTTAACACTACGAAATATGGGGTATTACACGGTTAATGTTTGCCCCTTTATTGCCTTTCTAGGCTCAAAATTGATATCATACTCACTAAGTTTAATGGCCCATTTGGTTAGCCTGCCCGAGCATTTAGGATTCTGAGGACCTATCTTAATGGTTGATCTGTCAATACTGTTGCAGTGTGTGCCTTAAAATAGGGTCTCTATTTCCTCGTCGTTGTCACCAATGCCAGAGCTACCTTTTCAGTGTAGGGATATCGTGACTCCACCCCCTGCAACACTTTACTCACATAATAGACTAGCCTATCAGCCGACTCCCCTTTCTTGACAAGGACTGCACTCACAATATGATGGCTGATTCCCAAATATAGACATAACTTCTCTCCATTTTTTGGTCGGGTTAATAAGGGAATCTCCTTTAGGTACTCCTTCAATTCTTGAAAGGTTTTTTCGCACTCGGCAGTCCGCTGAAAATTTCTACTCCCTTTTAAGGCCTTGAGAAGGAAAGGCTACGCTATGTAAATTTTGAGAGGAACCTGGCCAAGGCTGCCAGGTGACCTGTCAACCTCTGATCCTCATTTACTGAGAAAGGGGACTGCATATCGATTGTCCTTGCACCTTTTCTGGGTTAGCTTCTATCCCCTTGTGAGTAATCATTTATCACAAGAATTTTCCTGACTTCGCCTCGAAGGCGCACTTGTTGAGATTCAAGTGCATATTATTCTCCCTAAACATAGCCAAAACTTTTTTCAGCTGCTTGGGGTGTGACTCACCTTGCTTTCTTTTTACTATCATGTCGTCCACATAGGCCTCCATCACCTCCTCGAGTAAATTTTTGAATACCTTGTTGACCTTTCTCTAATACGTGGCCCCTGCATTTTTTAAGCCAAAGGGCATTACCTGGTACCAATATGTCCCATTTTCTATGATAAAGACCATTTTTCAACATCAGGCATATACATACTGATCTGAGGTAGCTCAAGAAAGCATCCAGAAAACTCAGTACGACATATCCAAAGGTGTCATCAACCAATCTGTTTATTCTAGGGAGTGTGTAAGAGTCTTTTGGGCAAGCCTTGTTAAGGTTAGTGAAGTCGATGCATACTCGCCATTTTTCATTGCTTTTTTCATCATCACGACATTTGCTAACCACTCAAGGTATTTGACTATCCCGATGAATCCTACCTCAAGAAGTTTGTCCACTTCTTCTTCTAGGCACTTCAATCTCTCTTGGGCAATATGTCTCTTCTTTTGTTTGATAGGTCGGGTCTCTAATTGAATGTTCAATTGGTAGGATATGATTTTTGGGATAATCCCTAGCATGTCGACTAGCGTTCAAGAAAATATGTCAGCATAGAATTGTAAGCACTTGACGACCTCATCTTTTTCTGGGCCCTCCAATTGGCTACCCACATGCACTTGTCTTTTGCTATCTCTAGGATTTAGAGGAATTATTTCAAGCATTTTCTCTAGTTGAGGTTTGTTGGCTTCGAGAGTCTGCTCATTGATCATTAAGGTCTCTCCCATCATTGTTTTTTCCTTTCCCTTTGCACCTTTGGTAGAGCTCACGTAGCATACCCTTGCTTGTTTCTAATTGCCTCTCACCTGGCCTACTCCCTATGGAATGGGGAATTTCATCAGTAAATACCCTGAAGAAATGGCCGCTCTCATGGCGTTAAGGAGGAAGCACCCTATAATCACATTGTAGGCAGGGGAGAAAGTCTTGACTACCATGAAGTTGACCTATCAGGTGATCTCTTAGGGGTAGTCTCCTAGTGTAATGGGCAATAGAACTGATCCAACCACGGGCACTACTTCTCCCATAAAGCTATAGAGATGGGAGGTGACTGTCTTTAATCGGTCATGGATAATATGCATCTTCTCGAAGAAATTCCGGTATAGTAGGTTGACAGAGCTTCCACTATCTACTAGTATTCTCTTAATGGGGTGCTTAGCAAGAACAACAGAGATAATCAAATGATCATCGTGAGGGAGCAACACATCTCCGTGATATTTGGGTGTAAAAATGATGGGATCTTCGTTCTCCTGAACTTTTGTTGCTGAGTCCACGTGTAGCGCCTGGCACGCATATGCTTTTCTGATGGAAGAAGAATCACCTGCCAAAATTTCCATTTAGACGATAAACCATTATGCCAAGGCAAATAATTCGGTCATGGAATTCGGTTCGAAAAAAGCTAGGGATCTTATGAGTGGTGTGTATGTAGTTTCGTTGAGTAGGGCCAACACCAATCCGATGGGGAGATCTCTTACTTCTTGCGTTGTGGCTTTGAATCACTCTACATATTTCTTCAAGGACTCGTTAGGCTTCTACTACAGGCTCATCAAATGCATAACACTCTTTTTCTTCGAGATGTAGGTGGAGAACGCCTCTAGAAATTCTTTCTTTAATTGTTCAAATGACCATATGTGTCCTGCTAGTAATTCAGTGAACCACTATTAACCTTGTCCTGCCAGGGAGAGGGAAATCTTTACACCTAGTGACCTCATTCCACCCATGTAACACGACCACTACGACGAAGTGTTGTAGGTGCTTCTTTGGGTCTTCCTTCCCCAAGTATATCGAAAGTTGCGATAGCTTGAACCCTGGTTGTGCTGATTACCTTTGGAGTTCTTCGGACAGAGGAAACCATTTCATGGGCATTTCCTTTGCCACCATCATTACTTTATTCTACTCCAGCACCTCTTCTATGAGGTGTTTGATGTCAGACACCTTGAGTGTTTCTTTCTCTGCCTCATTTATGCAAGGTAATTAGACGTAAAGAGCTCTTAAGTGGGTGTTTTCTACTGTCTCCTCATATAAGTGAGCTTTTCCTACCCTTCTATCATATTCCCTTCTTGGGTCTATCATTTCTGGGACTTGGTTATTTATCCTTGGAGTTTCGATCCTTATCCCTAGTCGTGTGGTCTTTGGGGGGTTATCTTGGGATTTTCGGTGTTCTCCCCCTGTGCTGGTTTGTCCCATGTGGGGAATGTAGATATCAAATATTAGTTCATGTAGCAAAGTAGTGATTCCCTATAGTATTCTCATACTCTCCTCATTATTCATCCTAAGCTCATCATTCTAGTGTTTTAGCTCCTTAATTTTTTTTGTAATTATTCATAATTTGAGAGTATGACTGTGGGTGGACTATCCCCAAGGGTCTTGAAGGTACTAAAGTCGCCACGAGGTTTCTCCTTGGAATTGAAGATTGTCCAATGGAGTGTTGTTCGTGACTAGCGGGCGCTGCAGGCGGAACTTTCTTCACTCGCCCTGTCGCATGTCTCCTTAATCCAACTACGTGTACCTCTCCTTGTTCTGAACATTCCATGCCCCCCAGTCCAACAGTCTGGTTGACTTCGAGCATAGGAATGTTCCTTAAGCGCACCTCATTGTCTGGGTGATCTTCTAAAAATCCAGGTACTATAGGGTGAACCTGGTTGGGGGCTCCTATGGCTCCTGTCTTGGTACGAGCGCTCATTCGGGTGGGGTTAGGTGGGTTTTTCAAATCAGCATACCTTATCGCTCTTGGCATTTTGTGTTAAGATTAGCTTTTAGTCCTTTCCCACAAACGACGCCAAATTATTATTGCCAAAATACAATAATTAGATTTTATAATGTGGGACTTACTTGAGCTCGGTGTCTAGTGAAATAAGGTTATCATAAGAAAAGTTTCCACAAGGGAGTTTTCCTCAAGGATTTTATCGTAAGGGTCTTCACCTTTGGGATCTAGCAGTAAAGATCTCACCTTAAGAATTTTGACTTAAGAATCTCACCGTAAGGATCTTCGTCTTAAGGATCTTTGCCTCAAAGCCTCACCACAAGGATCTCGTCCCAAGAGTCTTTGCCTTAAGGATTTCGCCTTATGGGTCTTCTCTTTAAGGATGTTCACCATAAGAGAAGTTGTCTCAAGGATATTACCCTGTTGATACTCAAAAATGGGTTAGAAGGCTCGCAGGTATCCTTGCCCGCAATGACCCTCCAAAGCTTAAGTTAGTACCGAATCCAAATAATTGTTCACGAAAACAGTAAAAATGTAGCGAATGTGTCAATTTTTTTTTTAATTCAGAAGTCCTTTTCATTATCCTGTAGTTGGGTGTTTATAGGGCATGATTCAAGGATGCTCAATGATGACACATGTCACTTGTTGAATGAGAGTCTAGTGTTGCTGAGATGAGGCTCTTTTTACTAGGTCTATAGAGTTGCAAGGCCGCTTCCGGGCCGTGAGGCTACTCGCGACGAGGCCTCTACCATGAGGCTTCTTAAGGCAAGACCTTCACTACGAGGCTCGTTGCGGCAAGGCACTTACCGTGAGGCCAATTGTGGCGGGGCCTTTGCTATGAGGCCGCTTGCGGCGAGGCCTTTACTACAAGGCACTTGCTACGAGCACCTTGCGGCAAGGCCTTTTGTCGCGAGGCTTTTAGCCACAAGACCTCTTGCTACAAGCTTCTTTTCATGCGGCCTAGAGCACACTGCTATGAGCCTTAATATTTTATTTTTGCTTTGGAAATCCTCATTTTTCTCCCTCCCCATTATCATGGCACAACACTAAGTCCTTAGCCTCAGTTAAGGCCGTGACTTCTAATTCCCATAACCTAGGTAACCTTCTCAAAATTTTTCTAACTCTCTCTCCATTTGTATTATTTTTTCCTAGAGACTCTAAAGTGGACACTATGTCATTAAACCTAGTATACATGTCTTTGATAGACTTATCTTCTTTCATTGAAAATAATTCATAATCACGCACCTTCATGTATTACCTTTAACTTGTCCCATATTTCTTTTGTTGTTTTGCATGTGGAGACTCAATTGAATTCTTTTGGGCTAAGAGCACCTATGAGTGTGTTCATAGCCTTGGAATTGTCCTCCATTTTTCTCCTTTCCTCTGTTGTCCAAGTTTTTATTTTCTCTATGTCGGATAATGTGGTTTCCTTTTGAATTGCTTGCATTAAACTTGAATCCTACATAAGATAAATCTGTGTCCCAGTTCTCTAATAATTATAGTTAGTACCATCAAAATATAGGGAATGAGTGGTGCTTTGACCCTCAGGTTGAGAAGTGCTAGCTATGTGTGCCATTATGGATCTTATACCCTAGGATGTTAAGCCTTTAAGAGAATAGTAGGAACCTTACTCTGATACTAATTGTTAGTTTGATTTATGGCAAATTATATCCTAAGAGGGGGGTAAATTGGATTGTAATAAAAATTTGCTTCTTTAAACACTGTGTAATGAAAGAATGGAAGGTTTCGAAATATGCCAATTATGTTTCGAAATCAAAATCTCTATTTGATCAAGTTTTGAAATATAATATATAGATTTTGAAATATAAGTTTATAATTTTAATATTTAGCTTATGTTTCAAAATCTCAACTTTTGTAAAGAAGATAATCTTTTTAATGATGAGTAAACAAGAATTCTTATAAACAATGATGCTCATTTGTTTTGATTGAAAATAATGTTTTTTAACTTATGTCAAAAATCCTTTTGAGGATTTGAGTAAAGACAATAACAAAGTACAAAGTAAATATAAGTACACAAGTATTTTATAGTGGTTCAACACCCAGTTGCTGGATCACTCACCCTGTAAATCATAAACACTTTTATTAGAATGTGGGTGAGGTGTTTATACTTGCCAGTGCATGAGTGTACGTGTAGCAGTTTTAATTTTACTGGAAGAGTCTAGGTTGGTTCACTGGGAGACTATTTATTTGCAAAAATAAACATTCCAAAACAATTAGGTTGGTCAGAACATGTTGGAATGAATCAGATTCAAGTATGACACTGATATTGAATAGAGAAATTAACTAAAGAATGCTGAGTAAATAAATAAAACTAACTGATGTTGGTGCGAACTAATTGCAGGAGATTAAAGTGATTAGATAACTAAACTTGACTGGTAAATAAACTTAACTGGTTACTAGACATGGAAAGTCTTGGGTCAAGGGAATTTTCTGTGCTAATCCTATCTGATTCCCATATAATAGTTTGAATGACAACATCAACTTGAGATAGCTTGAGGTTTTGTCATTAAATATACTTCTGGATGATGATAATTCTAGGTCTAGCAATCCCATACATGATATGAGAGATTCTATGTTAAGAAATTACCATAAATTGAAGTATAAATAATACAAAACAGACAGCTATAGAATACTCAATTGGGCTTGGGTATGATGACATTTCCAGATCTAGCAATCTCCATACGTGATATGAAGATTCTAAGTTAGGCGTATGCCCCAATCCAAACTCAAGGATCTAATTTTAGAACATTTGCTCAAGTTAAATCAGGTTTCTGTTTTCAATAATTGAGGTTCGACTTTCTTGGGAATCAATGGCGTTGGACACAGTCCTTGCTTTGGCCCAAATACAAACTTTGCTACACATCCTCAAAATGACTTACAAAAACAAAGTAAACAGAAACTATAAATGACTAACTACTAAATAAAATAAATAGAGAACAGAGAGTAAAATAAATTCTGAAGCAATTGCATTAAAGGAATAGTAAAGTAAATTCAAAAATGTAAATGCTAACTTAGTTTAATAGTACAGTGGGATATGAACCTGAATAAAACAGAGCTATGTATTGAAAATTTAAGTTTAAGCTAATACAGAAGCTAAACAAAGCAAGAATAGAATGGAGATGAAAAACAAAAGGTAAAAACCCTAATTTAGAAAGTTATTGTGACCTCTTCGTGATTCCCCAAAAAGATCTCCCCTCCTTTGGTGGAGATGATGATGGGTTTTTATGGAATCATCCTCAGGAATCGACCCATGGTTGGATGAGAATTTATAGCTCATGTCATCGCATTTATTTGCACAAGAATCTCCGAAATGGTCTTGACACATTCAGATAAGTAGTGGTGCCATCCGGATGTGCTTCTTTAATTTCTCTCCTGCATCCAGATGAGTAGCTTGATATTTGGATGGCTTGAGTGGTCTTTGTGTCTGATATGCAGATGCTACAATTATGCATTCAGATATGCTTCTTTGGACATCCGAATGACTTTGGTGGTCATCTGAATGCAACTGAGGCTTTATGTCTTGTATCCAGATGCTATAGTTGCTTCATCCGGATATCCTCTTCTTCTTATCCAGATGCCTTCACCTTCACATCTAGATGTGTGTCTTCCTATCCGAATGGGCCAATTCTTCCACTGATAGATATCTAGATTGACTCCTTGTCATTCGGATCAATTTTCCTCCTATTTGAATATGGTATCCATGTATCCAAATAACGCCTACAATCATGAATAATTGACAATTTAACACATTAAATAGACAAGAAAGGGATAAAAATGTAAAAAAAAAAAAAAAATCTTCATTTTCACACATTAATCACCAGCCTAGTCCAATACCTTTAAGTTTTTCCACTTGAAGGATTTTCAATCTCAATCACTAGATGATAACAAGGGTTTTACCAAAATTCACCCTAAAACATTTACATACAATGAGTTTTTAAGGCTAAACTCAAACCTCACAACAAATGGTAAATAAAGGAAATGAATTTTACAGCTTAAATAAATATGATAACAATAAATGCCTTACCAATGGTTGTACAAACCTCTTATAACAACTTGAGATAAGGAGAGCTAGAAATAATGAGACTTCTTTGTTCCATTTGCTTCTCCTTTACACATTCAACGCACAATCAATGTATGAGAATTTTCTTTTAGGGTTCAATAAATGCTTTTTGTTCTCTTTTTCTTGTCTTCATATTCAAACACTTGCTATTTATATGAAGATAATTTTATAATAAGTTTCGAAACATAACTAATCGGGTTTCAAAACATCCTAATTTATACTGAGGTTTCGAAACATACTCCATGTTTTGAAACATTTGACCACTACAGCTGGCCTTGCAGACTAGGATAACATTTAATGCAAAGCAACAACACTTACCTACCAAGATTTGCAATGATTACAATTTTAAATTTGAATTTTCTTTCACAATAATGGAATTAAGAGTTTTAGATACAAAAAGAAATTTTCATAAAAAAATGTATTTCAAATTTTTTTGCTCTTGCTGTCAGAAATGACAAATGGTTTCGAAATCTAGCATGCATATTTCGAAATATGAGAACTTAGAAACATTTGTTTTGGATCGAAGCCTTACTTCGAAACATGTGCATTTTATAGATGTTTCGAAACATAATATTCAAGTTTCGAAACATGACATACATACTTTAGAAAATATTTGAAATCTTATCAAGCTAGTTTCAGAACATGTATAGAAACATGATTAAGATAAGTTTTGAAATATAGAACATAAGTTTGAAACATAATGCACAAATTTTAGATTTTTTAAACTTTTGAATTTTCGTACCAAAACTACATTTGGGTTTTCCATAGGTTTCGAAACATGATTTCAACATATTGAATTTTTTGTTCTAATTTTGGTTTTTCCTAAAACACATTATCTGATTAATCAAAAAAATGTCACAACATAGCGCACAACTATACTCGAGTGATGTTTTAATCTTTTACTCGATTGATTTTCGGAACAACTCGAGTGATATTGGCTATTTGACTGAGACTTGAGTAAAAGGATATTTTAGTCGATTAAGGCCATTTGATTAGTCGAGTGACTCAAGTGAGCTACTTAAGTGAAATTTGCAATCTCTTGGCTATGATGCTTTACTTGATAGTTGATTTTTCTTATTTGATTATTTGGATGATTACTCTTAATTGAGGATTTTGCCTATTCGGCTAAACACCTAGCATACCTTCACTATAAACCAAATTTTACTAGATTAGCTATGCTGGAAAAATGATTATTTTCTCTTCTAACTCTAATTTTTCTGAACTTTCTTTTTATTTCTCCCTAGAACATTCCCTCAGAATATCTAATACGAAAGCTAGTCCTAAGAATTTCTAGCCTAGGTACTTTTGGGCTGAAGCAGATTTGGTTGAACATATTGATTGGATTAGTCTCCTGAGAACTTTGGCGATAATGATACTAACTTAAAATCAATGCCTAAAAGTATTAAGTTCTAAAGCAACTACTCATTTTGATTTTCTAGGGCCTAAGAATCCATATAAGTGAAAAATGCAACCTTCTAGAGAAAGCTAATACCTAAAAGATTACTTACCAAAGAAAACCTATAATCTACTAAACTTTAACTATAGTTGAGTGATTTATGGATGTTTATAGATACCCTTTCGATAAGCAGCCATTCTAAAATCTATTTGAGTAATAAATATTACTCTTCTTAAACTCCTAGGATCTAATTTTAAATTCCAGCCAAGACATAACCTCTTGACACACCTAAAACATTCATTAATGCACAACAAGCACACATTAATCGAAATGCTAGAACAACATTCATAAATTAAATATAGAAATTAAAGTGATCAATGAATTAAAAGACATATATTGATAACAATAAACTAAATGAGCATAAGTTTAAAAGGTAAGAGAGAAAGACGACATAAATTAAACTTACAAATTTAAATACAAGAATTATAATTTGAAAACTTAATAAGCCATAACTATAAATAGGACTATATTTTGATTATGCAGAGAAACTAAGAGCTATAAAAACCAGAAATTTCCCAAAGAAAAAATGATATCATCTTTATAGCATGGAGAATAATCATTTGATTTCTAATTTAATCATTTGAACAAAATATTCTTTGAAGGGCATTTAGAAATTTGATTTGATATCTTTGCTAATGACACATATGATGAGATGACAGATTTAAGTACAGTCAATTAATACTCCATATGAATAATGCTAAGGAGATTTGAGAAAGAAGTATACTTTAGGTATACTTTACCTTGAACGCACACTTTAGCAACACATTTTGCTAGATGAGAGCATATTCCTTTTGAGCATTCTTTAGCTTTGATCAGATCAAAAGATTTGTTATAATGATCATCGTTATAATACTGTCCTTTTCGGATATAGAACTGCAAGGCACACAAAGGACTTTTGGATGCCCAGTTTCTTGGGTTCTTAAGGGTTAGCACGATAGATAACAATTAAGAATAACCCTTTTTTCAGACTTATAAATATTTTAGATCCACATACTGATTTGAAATAGATATGCAGAGTGGACCAAACTCATTGATTTAAAAAAATGAGGAGAACAACATTGAAAACATTTGTTGTGACATGATAGCTCCTTTTGATGGAAAACTGGTTTTCATATGCCACCAGAAAATCAGTTTTTCATCAAAAGTAATCCATTTTGAAAATAGATTTTTAATAAAAAAAAAAAAAGATGCAGCTTGAATTCATTTGACAATTTGAATAATTTTCTATGACGTGCATTTTAAAAAACAGATTTGATGAACAATACAGATGATTTTGAGCACATGCAAAGAGTAATGCAATTTTAATAAGTTATGCAAATGGTTTTGAAAATATGTAATATGAAATGCAATTTCCAAAAGAAAAATAGCACTTCCTGATAGCTCATAAGCATAAACGGATTCATGAGATTTAACAAAAGTTAACACTACTGATGATTGATGGAGAATGTAGAGATGGAGACTACTTGTTCTTTCTCTTTTCATTTAAGTATACTCACTGAATGATGCTTTGCAAGAGAATTGTTTTTGATGCTGCTACTTCATTTCAAATAAGGATTAGAACAGATAACTCATATGCAAGATTTTGATATATCACGAATATGTTGAAAAATCATTTATGTAGATAAGTATATAGCAAAAAGAATAATTTTATCAATGAATATAAAAATCACCCAAATCAGCTAAATGAAACTCATATAATTACACTACAAGAGTTTCAACTTTTTCCGGCGGTGAAAAAATCGCCGGAAAAAGTTTTACCGACGGTAATTATAATCGCCGAAAATACCTTTGTCGGGAAAGTTTTCCGGTGGTTTTCAACTGCCGGAATAGACTATTTAAATCGCCGGTAAAAATAATCATTACCAGCAGTTTAGAAAAACCACTAGCAAAGTTCTAACTTTGTTCCCGGTTTAAAAACCACCGGTAAAAAGATTTTCCGGCGGTTCTTAAACCGCTGGCAAAGGTCAACCGCCGAAAAAAAAAAAAAAAAAAAAAAAAAAACTACCGGTAATTTTTTTTAAAAAAATTTAAAAAACTATACAAACAATCAATAAATAACTTGTATATATATATCCACAGCAACAAAAAACCACCAACAATTAAAGGATTCACCCACACATAATAAGTATAACAATTGTATACAATAAATCTATTTAAGTACAACATCATTTAGAAAAATCGATCTTGTCTCGTTTCATTATGCAATACCATACAAAAGCACATACAAATCAACTCTAAACTAAAACATGTCCAAGTGACCTCAGATAACCTTTGATTACGCTACCATGCCATTCTCCAACCAAAATTGCATATCATATTTTGTCGATCTGCATTGGAAAATAATAGATCTATTTAAGTATGTACGTTAATTATAAAATTGCATAAAATATGTACAAAATTACATAACAATGGTATACAATAGATCTATTTAAGTACAACACACTTAATCAGTCATATTTAAGTACAAGACATTTCAAATTTGTATGTACGTTAACCATGAAATTGCATATCATAATAGATGCATATAAGACAAAAATACTTACATCAGAGACTCTCCACAGTATCGTAGTTTTACTATTATTAGCATCCCTCAAGTCACGCATCCCAGAAAATTATCGAGGCAATGGATATAAAGGCTTCAACACTTTCTAAATACTAATTTCAACAAACTCATTACCTAATTCTACTCCCCCTACAGACTTGGTCAAATCAATAGACACAATGATTGCCTCAGTAACAATGTGACGAGATATTCCTCCATTCATCAAGTGAACAAATTCACCAATCTGTGTTTAAACAAGCATAAATGATTTTGAAGTATATTTTACATTTTAGTATATTAACTATTTGGTAGCGAATTACCTCTAAATGATGACCACATTCTGGGTGTCGATAATCCAGCGCATTCAGCTTCGAGTGATGGTGTGCTTGCATGTGCGGCAAAAGCACTAGCATGCGAGGATGGCTATATTTCAAAATAGTTTAGTTAATATATATAGTAAACATACAATTTTAAATCACGAAATGCACTAATGGAACGACATACTTGTCTCGGTTGTGGTGTATTGTCTGGAGCCGGTGGTGTATGTCCCATTGCCTCAAGTATTGCACGAACTTGCATTCGAACTTGACTTTGGATTTGAGCTTGAAATTTTTCTTCTAGCTCGACAATAATTTGCGCACGCATTTGGTCATACTGCTCTTGGGGCACCTGATATTGTTGTCTTTGTCTAACCTTAGTTGGGCATGTTCCAAGTCCTCCCATCCTTACCATGCCATGCCTATCTTTGCCTAGTATTTGAGTAAAGACATCCTCTAGCGATTCTAGGGTTTGTTCATCATCAGGTATTTGTGACAACCTTGAATCCATTTGTTCCTTAAGAAACACTTCACAAGTTAGTTACATAAGTTGACAAGTAAAAGAAACAAAATATATTTACAACTTTCAAAGTTTAGAAAGACATACGATTATATATGAAGATGTAGAGTCTACTATCTCTCCACTCTTTTTGATGTGTGTCTTTTTAAAAAGCTTGATTCTATCTGGCTTATCTCCACTTTCAATAGTCATCTAAAAACATATATAAGAGATGAAATATATATATTAAATGTTTAAAGTTTAGGCATTACTAATTAAAATATCAATAAATATATATATAACTAATATCCATTATATTCTTACCTAATGCCTAACCTGAGGATGTGATCGCCTACTGCTGTGTGTGACCCATCTTTTGCTTATCTCGATTGACACGATTTGTCCCACTACGTTCCTACTTGTAATATGATATTAGAACTAGGTATAGAGTGCTTGCTCACATCCCCAATACTCCATAAGAACCTTCCACTATTCTGGGTCCACCCCAGGCGGTATTTTTGACAGATGAGTTGCATCTGTCTCATGGCAATCATAATGCCTCTTCAAGGTGGCTTTGTACTCTCTCCACTTCTTGGAAGCATGTTGCAACCAAATTGATCTCCATGTTGTGGGTACATCAATGTTATCCTGAAATGATACCCTTATTAGAGTATAAAAGTTTAGGGTCTGATAGCTAAGAATCAGAAACGTTATTTACTCACCAAGACCTCTTGCCAGATGCGCTCCTTATATGGTTCCATCCCTGGTGATCTCCAATCAGCAAATGTAAGGGGAGCAATACTCCTTACCATCACACCTAGTTGGGTTTACAACTTAGTTGCCATCTCCCCAACTGGTTGTCCTTCAGCATCAAATTCAATACGAATCTTTTCCTTTCCCCACTTTGAAATTTGTCTTGATATTCCTCTTCCTTTCTTGGCCGTAGATGACATGGAGTTTGTACCTTCTAAAACATAATAACACAATAAAATCACATTGAATTAGGAAAGAATGGTAATTTATTATTAATCATATAAATTTTTGGTATTTACCTTGCTCACTATGTGAGTCTTGAGGGTTGGATTGTGAGTGGATCAAGTCCTCTTCAGGATGCTAGGGATGTGGCGGGACTGGGTTTGGGGTTGGATGATGGGATGGAAGTGACTGTGAATCATTGTGGTGTGAATCTGTACTACGTGACATGGATCCAATTGGCCAACGAGTCTGCCTCTTGGGTGCCATCAGTGTAAAAAACAATCTGTTAACATATCAATTTAGCAAAGAAGACATGTAAATAATTTTCATATTTTATACATGCATATTTGAGTAAGAAGAACCAGGTATCAAGATTGTCTAAGCCTTCATAGGTTGAATTCAAGCAAAGAAGATAGAAGCAAGATTTTTCAAGTATCAGCAAACAACAAGATGAAATGAAATAATATCTTTCCTCCGCATTTCAAATTTTAAATAATTCATAAAAAAAATGATTCCTCCATAAGAAGTTTTATGGTGGAAAAAAATCGAATTTGAAGATTGGGCTGCATGTATAAATGCAACCATTGTGTTTTCAAAGAAGCAATAGAATATGAAGTGACTTAAAATTTTATTGTTTACTATTCAACATATGGATAAATACCAAAAAAGTTATTAATTATTTCTACAGAAGGTGCTTGAATAAATAATAAAAATGGAACATGTAAATTGCTGGCAGACTTATAAGTTCACAGAATTACATTAGCATGTGTGGGTTGCATTTGAGAGAAAGAATTAAACAAAAGAGTAAGAAGAAAATTTGAAAAGTCCATTGCCTAACCTTCAAGATCTGGAATTAATGAATTTGTGAATAGATTTGTCTATTAACAAGTCTTCACTAATAGCAACTCCCCTCATCTTTGCTGCCATTGATTTAGAGACATATTTGATGCATGTGCAATAAATTGACAACTCCAAAAGACTGTTAAGTTGGGGAGAAAAAAAAAACAAGAAACCAAAGATCCATTAAGCAGTTTTGAGGCAATAAAAGAAATGCCACCATAGAATTAAAAGTAAAAAGAAAACACAAGAAACTTGCCAAACTAAGATTTAAGGTGTCACAATGATATTAAACATTGGAGAGCATTTTTCCTACCATCATACTATATGCCTAATTCAAACACAAGAAAACATATGATGCTAGAAATTGTACGACCAACATCAAACATTAATTTAAATTAAATAAATTAATTTAAATTAATTTAGGCATTGTATCTCGTGCTACACGTCCAGTAGATCATGGAATATAATCATTTAGGCAAGCAAAAGCAGATCCCGGTTAACATAACATGATTTTGACTTGTGTTGTCAAGCTATATGTCCAGGTAGATCGTGCTACGATCTCAGCTAACATACCATGGATGTTACTTGTTTAAAAGATCGAGAGGGAATACCCAAGTAGGTCGCAGACCATGACTTGAGTCAAGATGAAAGGACCCAACTTAAACCGAGCTCCAAGAAGCTTTTGCATATCAAGCTAGGCTCGAGAATATAACGTGGAAGGAGCTTTCAGAATATAAGTAAAGATAGACCCAAAGAATTCCTAGCTCACGGCTTAGCAAACTTGTGATAGCTCGCATATTTGAAATAACTCGTTATTAATGGACATGATAATCAAGATGTAAATCCAATAAGTCGTGAACTGCCATAGTTAAGCGAATCGAGGAAAACCTTAGTTAATGCATCTTGACATTCAGCCGTAATGGCTAGATAATAATGATCTGAGTCTCAGCTGGTACGTCATAGCGAGGTAATATCTGGATCATGTTGAAAGCCTTGCCGAGATATATGTCCGAGTATATCGCCTTGTGATCTCAGCTAACATGCCACGACTCCAATTTAATCGCTCTTGTATTGCCAAGTTATATGTTCAGGTGGATCATAGGCTGACCCTAGCTAACATACCATGACTTTTTATTTAATTGACTTGTATCACCAAGTTATATGTCCAGGTAGATCGCATTGTGATCTCAGCTAACAAACCATGGCTTTTTACAAGTTTGACTAGTTGAGAGGGAATACCCAAGTAGGTCGTAGATCATAACTTGTGTCAAGATGAAAGGACCCTAGCTAGTGAACCCTTCACGCGAGATCATTAATGGAAGTGGTTGCTCAATAGGTGCCAAACCAAACAGTAAGTCAAGATGAATGGGTCTCAATTCGCATATCAAGACCTGGGGGAGGACCAAGATGAATTCTCAGATAAGCTGCAAACCATAGCACGGAGGCTAAGATGAATGGGCCCCAGCTCGCAAACCATGGTATCTTTACCCCAATTTTAAGGACATTCAATCGAATATAAACAAGAGTAAAGTGCAATAAGCGTACAGAATGAAAAATTTACAAATTCTAATTAGATTTACAAGAATTAATTGTAACAAAAAGTTGAAGCATAAGTAAGAATCAGTTACGTTCATTGGGAGTAAGGACAAAGGTGCTCCGTATTCCAAGCACGTGGGAGAACAGCCCCATCCATATTTGCGGAGCGATACACTCCATTTCCCAGGCTTTCTTTGATAATATAAGGGCCTTTGCAGTTCATACCTAATGTTCGGTCGCTAGCCTTGCGAGCTCCATGAAGAACAAGGCGCAGCACGAGATCACCAATGTCATAGCATCGAACTCGAATCTCTTATTTGTAATACCTCGCAGCCCGTTGTTGGTAGGCCGCCTCCCTCAGGCAACCTGTTAGAGGTTCCTGCAATACAAGGCCCACCATGGATAGTAAAAATAATTCTTACCGCAGTCGCTCAATCTTACTCGAGAGCTTGACAAGGCTCTGTTTGATCTAACTGTTGGGGCTGCTAGCTTTCTGGTCACCCTGCATAATCATGCAAGCGACCTCTTCTGATCAATTCCTCAATTGCATCCTTCAATGAATGCCCAACATTCGGAGGTGTTGTGTCCCACCTCGTTATGGTAAGCAAAAAACTTGTCCTTATTTCTAAATTATTAGGAGTCCTTATGGGATTAGGCCTCCAAAAATCCTCTTGGCTCTTCTCAGTAGCGAATATCATATCTTGAGTGTCAGTTAGGATGTTGAATTCTCGTAGCAACCTCGGTGCGCAAGTCGCTCATCTCCTAGCTCGTTCCTTAAGTTCTTAGCGACCTGATTATTGACACCATTGTCCCTTTCCTTGCTCTAGCTGGTGCTTCCAGTCTCATCCTTTTGATCACCTGACTTCTTCGAGCAAAAAAGTCTCCTCCCATCTGATCGCCTTTGCAGCTTGTTCATAGAACTTGCCTAGGTTCCCTCATGAGGGATTTGTAGATGGTCTCATAGAGCTCCAATCCTTTCAGAGCCCCATAG